>NC_068978.1:23484805-23784805 GCF_016808095.1 Vigna angularis | reverse complement strand
TGAGCGTCTCCTGAAGTTCTCCAGAATTTTTCGTACTTTTGTTGTGTTAGAAGATAGTTTCTGTCACGTCTTTTTAAGCCACTTAACTTCATTAATTCGCTTAGCGCACATGTGCGTATGCGCTGTGCAAATTTTCTTAACTGCTGCACTTCAACTTATGTTATTCGCTTAGCGCACAGGTACTGGTGCGTTGTGCGAATGTACTCCTTCTGGTAGTGCGAATTTTGGCTTGTGCTTAGCAAGAATTGGATGGCAACAGTCCAAATAATACAACCTTTCATGTACAATGTTTTACATAACATCTACTTCCTGTTACAACTTTCACTGAGTAACAACATGAATAATTACCATATTGAGTTCATTTATAAGTGTAAAAACAACTCTTTTCACACTTATCAACTCCCCCAAACTTGAACTATTTCATGCCCTCATGAAATCATAGAAGAAAATGAACACACAACAGACATTGGATATTTTGATAAAATGACTTAAAACATCAGAAAAAATCACATGCATTCCCAAAGACTCAAACAAATATGACATGGTGCATCACTCACAAAATCACCTGTGCATAGAATATGAACAACCATATCAGCATTTATCATTACTCACCACTCAAGTGTTTGTCCTCACATGACAGTAGAATTGTCATAGAACTTCATTAGCTTTTGCATTTCCTTTGATTCACACACTTCACACACTATTGGTTAAGTCAAAAGGTCTTTTCAGGTTATGGCTTGGCTTGGGTAGACAAAGAATCATGGTTTTTCTTGGATTCAAGGATACTTATTAAGAAGAGAATACTAATATAAGCTTCAATTCCCAATCTAGTACTCAAATCCCAAAATATATCATTCATTACATACCATTTTCTTTCACAGCTCAACGTTCTTTTTCATTTTGAGCACCATTTTTATCATTTTTTTATATATTGATCTTTTCTTCCCCCAAACTTGAATTCAACCTTAACCTCATTTAAAGCATTGTACATGTTCTCTTCTAAGGTGTAAGGTAGGATAACATAATAGGCTCAAGGTGGAAGAAAGAAATCAAGGCTCAAAGAGGGTTCACAAATGTAGCACAATGTATCAAGGTTGGCTATTTGGCCAAGTAGTTGTACAATAATAACAACAATGTCTTTCACATCCTTAACCAAAAAGTGTGTGTGTAAGTACAATCAAAATCTTGCAAAAGTCAATTCCATATCTAGACAACTCATAATATCTCTCAGTCAACACATGCTCTCAACACTCGCATATCTGGTCATATTCATATACATAGATAAAAATTCTAAAGCACATAGTAACCACAAACATACATGTCATCATCTTCAAGAATCACATCACTTAATCCAATAATGCATAACCATTAAATCACAAAGTCACATGTCTTAACAACTAACACATTAAACATAATTCAACTAAACATAGTTCCACATAAAAACAATTGAACTCAAATAACAAAATCACAATAAACATAAATCAGCAGGAGTCTCTATCCATCAGCTACCAAGACCCATCTGGTCTCACTCTTCACTAGCTCTCCTGGTGTTGCTGACTAGGCTGTGTCCATCTCGGATCAGGCTTCTCTTCCTCCTCATCACCATCACTTGCCATCATATCCTCCTCCTGTGAATTCAGATGTTTCCTTAAAATTCTCACTGACGTCCGACTAGTCCCTAACTGATAGCCATAACCCGATAGACACAAGGTGGAAGCAATCAGATCATGATCAGGATGGCTAGACATAAAATTTTCAAGAGGGCATTGTTGAAAAGTAAGTGTTTATAGCATCATGTTCAGAAAACGTCTATCAAAGCGTATCAACTTGCCCCTAACCTTGGAGACTCTAGAACGAGTTTGGGACTGGTCAGGTTCCCAAGCATTTGCATAAAATTCCTTGACCAAAACCTCATCAATTTCATCTGGGAGGTTGGCTAAGACAAAATGTCATTTCCTCTTCTCAAGTTCTTCCTAGATGTGATCATATTCCCCTGGTTTCAACTCAACCCTCCTCTCAGGTAAAAGTCCTCTGCCCATGATATTTTGATGGAACCTATCTGATGCTGCCTCTGAAACAAAACGATCCTGATTATAATTCAGGACCATGTTCTCCTCTTGTGTGTCTGCACGTTGGGATCTAGAAGAAGACCCTCTAGTGGTCTTCCGCTTCTTCTCTTAAGTGTTCTTTGAAGGATCCATATCTGCAAAATATTAGCTACACAAGAAGCATGGAACACAATGTAAGTAGTCAAACAATCAACAATGCAAAGATGCTGCCAGAGGAATTCGTTATGCGCAAGTGTGCATTAGGCGAATATACAAATTTAGTGGTTGCTGTCAAGAACAAGTCGCTATGCGCACAGATCCGTTGTAAGAATATACTAATATCTGAAATGCAGTATTCATGATTCGCTATGCGAAAATTGTCGTTGTGTGAATCTGTTAAAACAGGAGTTGCTGGAATGGGGAATTCGTTGTGCAAGAGGCTCGCTGTGCGAAACTACAAGGCAATGGATTCACTGTGCGAATCGTTTGCATAGCGAATGTGATCTAACCATGAATGGTGTTATGCAAATGTTTCGTTTTGCGCTAGAGAACCTTCAGCATATGAAAATGTAAACATTCAATGCGCTTTACGATATTTCCCACTGTGCGACTCAGAATCAATATATGTCATGCAACAAACTTAAATTTCTAATTCGCAGCAGCCACACGATGGACAAAGACTCACTAATCATGATCATAGACATCTATTCCTATAACAGACAGATAATCACTGAACAGAAAAGTAAAAGAACAAGAGAATCAAACCTGAACTGAAGTTTGAGTGAAAAGAGGAACGTTAATGAAACACTTGAATGGACTAAATCAAAGCCAAGAAGCTTGGAAAAAGGAAGAAGTTGGGAGAAGATAATTGGTGGCGTTGTGCGAAAATGAAAGAGCAATGTGGTGGCTAGGGTAAAAATGAAAAGTGGTAAAATTAAATAAAGAAAGAGTAAAAAAAAATTGTACGAGTAGATTCGCAGAGCGCACCATAGTTGTGCGTTGTGGGAATCAGCTCGTAATGAATGCTTACCCTCTTTTTCAGAACATTTTGAATATTTTATAATTTTTTTGAATTTTGGAGGTTAGTCGCTAAGCGCACCTGAGTTATGAGCTATGCGACTAATTATTTTTTTATTCACAGAGCGCATCTCAGCTACGCGCTGTGCGAATGAAGATATAGAAGCCCCTCTTATATTATGACAGAGAGCTCTCTCAACTATAGCTAGCTTAGCGCAAGGTGTGCGTTATGCGAATTAATCACACAATTTCTCCCAGCTTGCTCTAGTGATTTTGCTCACTTTGCAATTCAAATGCGCCATGCGGATCGCATTATAGAGAGAAAATTAAATTTTGGACCACAAAGCGCATATGGTGCGCTGTGCAACCCCCATTACAGTAAGAAATCACTTTTTTCTCACGCATAGCGCATGGAATGCGCTGTGCGAGCAAACCACTGCCTCCTAAAATGCTCTGGTCGCTAAGCGCACCTCAGTTGTGCGTTGTGCGACTAGAGCGTCAGAAATCCACATTCAAGCATTATCAACACTTCCTCTCCACACTCAAACTTAACAATTACAGAAACAAAGTCAACAAACACACACATAAACAAACATGTGCTAGGGTGCCTCCTAGCAAGCGCTTCTTTAACGTCACTAGCTTGACCTAGAAAAATCATGGTTCAGATAAATGAATAATTATGGTGACACATTCAACCTCACCACCCAAATAATGTTTCAATCTTTGACCATTCACAATCCAACTTCTATTTTGGTCCTCAAAATTTGGATCCATCAATTCTACAGCACCATAGGGCTTGACTGCCTTAATAACAAAAGGACCAGACCATTTAGATTTTAACTTACCTGGAAACAATTTGAATCTGGAATTGAACAACAGTACATGTTGTCCAGGTTGAAAATCTCTCTTGATCAACTTCTTATCATGGTACATCTTGACCTTTTCTTTATATTTTCTTGAAGAATCATAAGTAGTCATCCTCATTTCCTCCAAATCTTGCAACTGAAGCTTTCTTTTACCTGCACAAAGAGAAGAATTAAAGTTAAGGAATTTTAATGCCCAATATGCCTTATGTTCCATCTCAACCGGGAGATGACATGACTTTCCATAGACTAACTGGAAGGGGGTTAGCCCCATAGGAGTCTTTAAGGGAGTCCTATATGCCCAAAGGACATCATCTAACTTTGCAGCCCAATCCTTTCTTGAAGATGAAACAGTCTTTTCAAGGATTCTTTTAATTTCCCGGTTGGAAACTTCAGCTTGGCCATTAGTCTGAGGATGATATGGAGAGGCAATCTTGTGCCTCACATCATAATGTGTCAAGAACTTAGCCAATTGAGCATTACAGAAATGTGATCCTCCATCACTTATGAGGATCCTAAGCACACCAAATCTTGAGAAGATTTGTCTTTTGAGAAATTTGACAACTGTCTTGGCATCATTCTTTTGGCATGCTGCAACTTCCCCCCACTTACTAACATAATCCACTACTACTAAGATGTATTCCTTGTTGTAGGAAGAAGGTAGTGGTCCCATAAAATCCATTCCCCAAAAATCAAACACTTCAACCTCTAAAATAGCCTGCAGTGGCATCACATGTCTTTTTGAAATGCTTCCTGTTCTTTGGCATTTGTCACAACCTTTTGGATGAGCATGTGCATCTTTAAATAAGGTTGGCCAAAAGAAACCAGATTGAAGCACTTTAGTGGTTGTTCTTTCTCCATTATAGTTTCCTCCGTATGGCGAATTGTGACAATGCCATAGAATACCAACAACTTCCTCTACTGTGACACATCGCCTAAGTAAGTGGTCAACACCCAATTTGAAGAGATAAGGATCATCCCAAAGATATTCTTTGGAATCATGTAAAAACTTCTTCTTTTGCTGCCAAGTCAAGTCATTAGGGAGAATTCTTGTAGCTTTAAAATTTGTCATATCTACAAACCATGGCCTCTATTGTATGAGCATCAGACGCTCATCAATGAATTCTCCCTTAATTTCTTCTTCTTTATCAGTCACCTCAGTGTTAAGGAGGTGAGACAAATGATCAACAATAACATTCTCGCTCCCCTTTTTGTATTTAATTTCAAGATCAAACTCCTGTAACATTAAAACCCATCTTATGAGACGTGGCTTTGAATCAGACTTTGTCAGTAAGTATTTTATTGCGGAATGGTCAGTGTAAATTGTGACTTTAGACCCTATCAGATAAGCTCTAAACTTTTCAAGAGCATACACAATTGCCAAAAATTCTTTTTTAGTTGTGGCATAATTCAATTGTGCATCATTCAGAACTTTACTAGCATAGTGAATAACGTGAAAAACTTTGCCACGTCTTTGCCCCAAAACAACCCCAATGGCATAGTCACTAGCATCACACATTAACTCAAAATTTTGAGTCCAATTTGGTGCTACTATAACTAGGGCTAAGATTAACTTCTCTTTTAAATATTCAAAAGCTTTCAGACACTCCTCATCAAACTCAAACTGAGTGTCTTTCACTAACAAATTGAAAAGGGGTTTAGCAATCTTGGAGAAGTCTTTTATAAATCTCCTACATAATCCAACATGTCCAAGAAAACTTCTTACCCCTTTGACATTTGTTGGAGGTGGTAGCTTTTCTATCACATCAACCTTAGCTTGATCTACACCTATCCCCTTGGATGAGATCTTATGTCTTAACACAATCCCCTCACGAACCATAAAATGACATTTCTCCCAATTCAACACAAGGTTCGTGGCAATGCATCTTTTCAAGACTACATTCAGGTTCTTCAAGCATAAATCATAAGATTTGCCAAAGACTGAGAAATCATCCATGAAAACTTCTATGTAATTCTCTACAAGGTCAGCAAAAATTCCTAGCATGCAACGTTGGAATGTGGCAGGAGCATTACATAGACCAAAGAGCATCCTTCGGTATGCAAACACACCAAAGGGACAAGTGAAAGCAGTCTTTTCTTGGTCCTCAGGATTTACTACTATTTGGTTGTACCCGGAATAGCCATCCAGGAAACAATAGTAGGCTTGTCCTGCCAGCCTTTCCAACATTTGATCCATAAAAGGGAGAGGAAAATGGTCTTTCCTGGTGGCTTGATTTAATTTCCGATAATCAATGCACATTCTCCATCCTGTGACTGTTCTTGTAGGAATCAATTCATTCTTATCATTCTGAACAACAGTCATACCCCCTTTCTTAGGAACAACATGCACAAGACTCACCCAAGCACTATCAGAGATAGGATATATCATTCCTACTTCAAGCAATTTTAGTACTTCATTTCTCACCACCTCTTTCAAAGTTGGATTCAATCTTCTCTGTGGTTGTGCTATGGGTTTATAGTCCTCTTCCATCACAATCTTATGCATGCAATAAATTGGACTTATACCTTTCAGATAAGAAATATGCCAACCTATTGCCTTTTTGTTCTCTTTTAAGATTTCAACCAATTTTGCTTCATCATTCTTTAACAGAGAATTGCTAATGATAACTGGCTTTTTGGAATTTTCCTCTAAAAACACATACTTAAGATGATGAGGCAATATTTTCAATTCCTTCTTTTCCTGATCATCTAAATTAGTCTTTTCTAATTTCTCCACTTTCACATAAGTGGATTTCTCTTCTTTCAATCTTTCCAGATGTTGTGAAATCTCCTCTACTTTAGATTCCTCTTCTAAAGTCAGTTCCTCACATGCATATACCAAAACACACTCTAAAGGAAATTTCACATACATTTGACTCTTTACCTTCTCTACAACATCAACCAAAACTTCTACTCTGAAACAATTTCCTTTATCTCTCGGGTGTGGCATTGCTTCCACAACATTGAAAGTTATTGTCTAATCATGCAACCTCACCTTAAGATGGTCATCATCAACATCAACTATCACCCTAGCAGTCTTCATAAAGGGTCTACCAAGTATAAGGGGGACTTCAGTATCCTCTTCCATATCTAGAATAACAAAATCCACTGGAAAAGTGAATTTGTCAACTTTCACTAAAACATCTTCAATAACTCTATATGGGCACTTGACAGACCTGTCTGCTAGTTGAAGTGTCATCCTTGTTGGTTTTACTTCCATGTCCCCTATTTTTTTCAACATAGACAAAGGCATCAAATTGATACTTGCACCTAAGTCTATCAATGCTTTTCTAATGGAGAGTTTTCCAATTGTGCATGGAATAGTAAAACTGCCAGGATCTTTGAATTTTGGTGGTAGAAGTTTTTGGATGATTGCACTGCAATTTCCTTGCACCTCAATTGTTTCTTCTTCAATGTACTTTCTCTTCTTGGTCAACAAATCCTTCATAAATTTGGCATAAGAAGACATTTGTTGCAGTGCTTTTGAAAAGGGAATTGTGATTTCTAACTTTTGGAAGAGAGCCATGAATCTAGAAAATTGACTTTCCTTTTCCTTTCTTGAATAAGTCTTTGGATAAGGTAAAGGATTCAAAACTTGTTTTGCTTTATCACTCTCTTCCTCTTCCTTCTTTTTATCTTCTTCTTCATCAACTTTCTCTTCTTTCTCTTTATTTAATTTTTCCTTCTCTTCCTCCTTCCTCACAACTACTCCTTCTAACACTTTACCACTCCTTGTAGTTATAGCTTTACAATGCTCTTTTGGATTTGGTTTAGTGTTAGCTCCAAATGTATTTGCAGGCTTATCTTTTAATTTCTTGGCCAATTGACCAATTTGAACTTCTAAATTCCTTATAGAAGATTCTGTGCTTTTTTGGTTTGATATGGACATTTGCATGAATTGTTGAAGAGTTTCTTCAAGTTTGGATGTCCTATCAGATAAAGAAGGTTGTTGTTGAAACTATTGTTGTGGTGGTCTACTAGAAGAACTAGCCTGACCCATGCTAGGATGAGGTCTCCATCCTTGATTATAATTTCCATAGTTGCCTTGACGGCCTTGATTACCCATGTAATTTACCTCTTCCTTAGCATTGGACTGAATAACACATTGTCCATTTTGGTGATCACCACCACACAATTCACAACCTTGCACAATTTGATGATGTTGTGCCTGAGATACAATTTGGAGCTCTTTAGGTAATTGTGAAAACTTTTTCATTAATGATTCAAGCTGTTGAGTCATGATTTTATTTTGGGCTAATAAGGCATCTTGGGATTGCAATTCAAACATGTCTTTCTTTTGGGTTTGCACTCTCTCACTTTGGACATCGTTATCACTAGATGCCATATTCTCTATTAACTCATGTGCCTCATCAGGTGTCTTACCCCTAATGTTACCTCCAATTGAGGCATCTAACATTAACTTAGTGTGAGATTTTAAACCTCCTAAGAAAAGATTTAATTGAGTGGGCACGTCAAATCCATGAATTGGAGCCTTTCTTAACAATCCCTTGAACCTATCACATGTTTGACTAAACGAATCTTCAGGGCTCTTGTTGAAAGGAGGATATTTCTTGTTTACCCTTATTGATCTTGGATTGGGGAAAATATTTATGCAAAAACTTTGCCATAACATCCTCCCAAATAGTCAGACTTCCCTCAGGAAAAGAATTTAGCCAAAGCTTTTCATTTCCAGCCAATGAGAAGGGAAAAAGACTCAATCTGATTGCTTCATCTGGCACATGAAGAATTTTCACAGCATTACAAATCTCATTAAAATTTTCCAGATGATTGTAGGGATTTTCATGTGACAGTCTAGTAAACTGATTGCTCTAGACAAGGTGAATCAGCGTTGGCTTCATTTCCATACGAGCAACATTCACTAAAGGTCGGGCTATATTATTGAAGGTTGAAGATATTGACACAACAACATAATCCTCCAAAGTACGCCTAACTCTATCTTATCCATCCTCTCTATTTTCCGTCATATCCTTATCTTCTAATTCAGATGAAGAAAAAGTTGTGGAAGTAGAACTCAAGCTAGCTTCTCTAGCCTCTTTTTTTCTATTTTCTTTCCTACACCTACTGTTATTCCTACGGGTTGTTCTCTCTATCTCATAATCAAACAACAAATTTTCAGATTTTGTCTTGCTTCTCATGTAGAGCAAGAAAGCTCAAGGAATCAACCCAAGGAAATAACCTAGAAACAAAATACAACCTATCTACAAAAATTAAAAATAACAATGGATATATACAGATAATGGAACAAAATTGAAATTGATAAACAATCAATAATTGAAATAACAATAACAATCAAATTCCCTGACAACGACGCCAAAAACTTGATAACTTTTTGACAGGTATACCAAATCGTTACAAGTAATAGAGTGAATAAGTAAAGTATCATTCTCCCAAGGGAATTTGAGTCACGTTATTCTTTCAAGATTATTTATCAAAATTAATTACTGATGACAACATTTTGATTTCAATTTGGGAAAATGGCATAGAATTAACAATGTAAAAATTTAAGATTGTAAAATACGATAAAAAAATCACTAGAATTGGTCTTGGACTAGACATTTAAAATGTACTTTTTACAGCAATTCCTTGCATAAAGTGAAGTCTTAATGCCTTGAAGAGTCTCCTGAGCGTCTCCTGAAGTTCTCCAGAATTTTTCGTACTTTTGTTGTGTCAGAAGATAGTTTTTGTCTTTCTGTCACGTCTTTTTAAGCCACTTAACTTCATTAATTCGCTCAGTGCACATGTGCGTATGTATTGTGCGAATTTTCTTAACTGTTGCACTTCAACTTATGTTATTCGCTGAGCGCATAGGTACTAGTGCGCTGTGCGAATGTACTCCTTCTGGTAGTGCGAATGTACTCCTTCTGGTAGTGCGAATTTTGGCTTGCGCTTAGCGAGAATTGGCTAACAATAGTCCAAATAATACAACTTCTCATGTACAATGTTTTACATAACATCTACTTCCTATTACAACTTTCACTGAGTAACAACATGAATAATTACCAGATTAAGTTCATTTATAAGTGTAAAAACAACTCTTTTTTACACTTATCAACTCCCCCAAACTTGAACTATTTCTTGCCCTCATGAAATCACAAAAGAAAATGAACAACACAACAAACATTTGACATTTTGGTAAAATGACTTTACACGTCAGAAAAAATTACATGCATTCCCAAAGAATCAAACAAATATGACATGATGCATCACTTACAAAATCACCTGTGTATAGAATATGAACAACCCAAATCGTTATAAAATTTCTAGTTTTAACTCACTCATTTTAAATTCAATATTCAAATATGTGATGAGTCAATATTTGTGAGTCGGGTCAGCTTATTTTGACACTCCAATCATGAAGAGGTATGCGTAGAAAAAGGATAATAAACCTATGGTCATAATTACAGACCTAATAATTACAAACCTAATAATAGAAAATTATAATGAAAATTATTCTTCACAAATACAAAAGTAAAGAAAATAATTCATATCCAATTATTTGAGAGTATCCTTAACCCTCCTATAAATTTACTAAATAATTAATTTATACTGAAACAAGAATAGTCTTTAAAAAATGAACTTAATTACTTCATTACAGTAATTGCAAATATTTTCGAACATGTATGCAATAATAAAAACTCTTTTAGAGGTTGATAGGAAATTCTCAATTTGTAGGCGAACAAAAGGTTGGTTAGTTAGTTTCATATACTGAAAACAATTAACATACTTTCTATTAGTTGTCCAGAATAACTAATATGAACAAAAACTTAGTTGTCCAAAATAAATAATATTGACTAAAACTTTTAATAATTAAACTAAATTAACTTCAAAATAACGAAATTGCTAATAAAATTGAATCTAAACCGTCTTCCGAAATCAGTTTTAATACTATAAAAAAGTTCAATGCACTTGGAATGAAGCTAAAGTATTTGCTGTAGAAAAACAACTTTATATTTTATATTATTGTCAACACCCAATTTCGCAATTATTTAGTAAATTTTTTGCTGATTTTTATACAACACAAACTACAGGTGACGACACCTACATTATGGATGGGGCAACTTCTTCCATTCTCTCCATAATTTTAACATGTAATTTTATAAATTTTTATATTCTAAAATATGTAATAATAAAATTGCATTTCAAATTATAGAACTTAAAATATAAACATATTTTAAAATATATCATTTAAAATATAAAATTTATATTCTAAATTATGTATTTTAAAATATATTTCAAATTTTATATTCTAAAATATAAAATAAAAGTATATACTAAATTATACAATTTAAAATACAAACATTTTGAAGAATATAAACTGAAACTATAAAGGTACAGACAGAAGTTGTCTAAGTTAAATATGTCTAGGAAAATTTTTATAGTTGTCTATTTTTGACATTATCGGATATGACAAATTCTATAATCGGATTTTTTAAATTCCCAATTATTCTAGTTATTTCTCCATAACGCATAAGAATTTCTACCATGTACAATAAAATAGTAATAAGCATTGTATAGGTATATGTTTTTTTTTTTTAATGAATGAAATATATATTACATAACTTTGCATAACCATCGTGGAAAATAATTAATATTACGAAAACGTATATACATTGTTGATCTATCTTTGATTTTATTTTTCAAAATCAGTATGTTGTAATTCAAAACAGTTTAGTCCAAAGTAGTAGATAGAAGGAACCATTTCAATTTAGTTTTCATTGTCTATTTTACAGTTGTATTCAAATTGGATAATTGTTTTACAATTTATTTCAATTATTAAAATTCAGTTATCTTTTTTAACAATCCTATTTTCTACATTACTATTTTAATAATTTATTTAAATAGTTATACCAAAAATATAGGGTGTTACATTTGGAGTTGAACATTATCTCTAATTTTGATAATGTTTCCAAAGTATTATGGGTAGGGGTCTATTTGAGTGATCTACATCAATGTTTGGTCATTTGTCATCATCTCCATAATTTGAGTGTGATGCATAATTAAGGTGATCATTTAACTTTTCAAAATAATCAAAATTCAATTTTGACTCACTACAATAATATAAATCTATAATCTAAATATATTTTAATTAGATCATTTTGATTTTGATTTTGATTTTTTTTAATTTAATTACAGATTAGGATTGACCTACTTCAAGATAGACATCTCACAAAAACTTTAGTAAAAAATTGAAAGATATTCTTAGTTTAATTTATCTATAACAAAAAGTTTTATGCTTTTGTTAGGAATCTTCAAAATAAAGTATTTTTTTATCAATAATGTTATATTGTTAAATTTTGTTAGTAAAAAAAAATAAACACACAATTTTTTTCATGTTTTTTTTTTTAAATTCATCAAATCATAATCTTATTTTTTCAAATTGTTAATAAGAAAAGTTGAACTATCAACCTTTTTCACCTTTCCTTCTAATTTTATCAAAGTAGCACTTACACTGACGTTGTTTAATGAATAATTTGTCAGAGTTGTACAAGTACTTTATCTTCCATGTCCTAAAAGGTGGTTACGTTTCATGGTACTTCACATGGAGGGGTTCATTGCAATGAGAAGTTTGTTCATTGCAATAAGGGATCGTGTAGAGGAGCAAAGAGTGAAAACAAAATTGCGAAGAGATACTTTTCTTTTAAATAATAAAAACTTAGTGTAAACATCATTTATCAGCCATTAATATTATGTTAACTAAATTGTGGTTCTATTATAATATTTTATTTTCTTAATAAAAGTACATAATATTTGTACAGTAGGGGTCCGACGACCTGTGAGATAATGCGTATCAAGACCGGACGGTGCTGGAGAATTGAGAACAGCTAAACAACGGATAGATGTTGTTGGACTCCGACAGACAAGACTAAACGACCCTATCAAGGTCGTTTGGCCTTATTTGACAGATAAGTTTTCTCTGCATGAATTAAGATAAATGGTAATTAGAGATAATGGGTTGAAATTGGGTCGAGATTAAGGTTTCACTAATCTCAAGCCCATATAAAAAACTATAAATACAGGTCAAAGGTAAGAGGTATAGGTGATCGCATTTATTGTACAGTTAATACCATTGTTCTGAACACCGTACAGACCGTTCACTGACTTAAGCATCAGAGAACCTTTAATCGGTACCTCTCTAGACGGCTGAAGTGAAGACGAAGATAAGAATGTAATATCCCGAACGATTTTGAAGGAGAAATTGTGAAGGTGTTAAAAGTTATTTGATTCTATACCCGAAACAATATTAATAATAGTTGTACAATTTCTTGTGTTATCTTTTATATATATATATATATATATATATATATATATATATATATATATATATATATATATATATATATATATATATATATATATATATAATTTTTTGTGCTCTTTAATACCCTAGAAAGTTTCCTACTTCAACCGTGCTCTGGACCACCACTATTAACAGATTATACTCTTGAGCACTTTGACTTGCAACCTAAACTTGTTTTGTTTTCATGTACAAAAAATAATAGATGTGAGTATAGTGGAAGATATTATATCATATCTTATCAAAACCATTATGTGATGTAGGAACATTTGAGACCCTACTTCATTAACTCTACTAGTGTCCCACAATATAGGTGGTGGGCAATCATAAATTTTAATATTATGATGAAAGTTGCCATGCCCATCTCTATCCAAAATTTTGAGTCTTCTTTCTCTTTTCTTCACCTTTATCTGTTGCTTTCTTAACGTGGAAAGGGAAATCATTTGCAGAAGCACAAAACCAACAAAAATTTCTTATATTCCTTTACAAAAGTTACTACTCGAGTTTCTCTTCTCTAAATCTCAAGCCATCTAAATTTTAAATATTTTCCCTCCCTCTTTACCTTTTCTTGCTTTTCCTTGTTTTAGCTCTCTCGTGCTGAAACCAGACCATCCTTCATTTTTACTTTGGAAAAGTTTTGCAATAAATTTTGTTGTGGAATCTCTTCAAAGCGAGAAATATTAGGGAAGTCTAGTTAAGTTAGCCCTAGAATGTTAATTAGTCATAGAGTTATCAAGAAATATGAATATTAAAAGGATTAATTATGTTTTCTTCGAACTATTTAGTTTACTTTGAATTTTACAAAAGTTACGTATTTATTAAATTATTTTTCATGTAACAAATGAAATTTTAAAATTCTATAATGAATTATAATATAATATTCACATGTCACTTCTTAAAATGAATATTTTATATCACTTTTATAAAATGAAAAGATAAAATATTTTATAATTGAGTCAATTTTTTATATTAATTAAGACAAAAAAAGCATACTTATCTGGCACGTTAAAATATAAAATAGTTATTTTTTCTTAAAAATAAAACTCTAAATAATAGTTAACCAGTTTGTTTTTACTTCGTTTCAAACATGAGTTTTCTTTCATGAAATATTCTTGCAAATATTGGTTCCTTACATGAATTGCTCATAACGCATGAGCGAAAAATGTGTAGTCACTGTTACACCAATCGAGTAGGTTTCTCATCAAAGTATTTTCAGGCAATTTTTCTAGTCTTGTATTTCTTTCATTTTACTTTTACATAAAACTGAAAATTTTGTTACGAAATCATTAACAGTTTGAAATCTTTTTACATAAAAATAAAAGTTATCATGACCTAAATAAAATTTATTTCTTAAGAATTTTAATTATAATACAATTTTAATTTTAATTTTTTTTAGAAATATACAGAATAAAATCAAGAAGACGAATCGAACATACTAACATACTAAATACAAATAACTATTTAACAAAGTTTATGTTGCTAAATTAGAAGAAAGATCTGTCAAATAAATAAATACACATTGTTCCAAAGATTATCGTGGGTGGCAACAATAAAGACTACACTGACGATGTAAGCTAAGACATTATTGCCCATGGAAACGATCGTAATCAAGGATGTCTATTGTGAAATCGATTCCTGATCATGCTTACTAGTGATGGACAATTATTAGAACTCAGAACATGCACATGTGACAAATATAATACAATAAATATAGTATTATTTTAATAGCAAAGTCATGTTCATGGAGACTCTTGAACGGTATACGTTAAGTACAGAAAAGAGCCATGGATAGATGTTAAATGTCGATTTCCGTTAGTTAGTACTTTGTTTCAAAACAACCCAAAGGGGTTCCAAACACTTCCGTCAAAACTACTCTCAAAAAGTCTAATACTATTTTTACCGGATTTGGAGGGAGGTGCTTCTCCGGTGGAAGTATAAAGATTTTAAGAGTCAAAATTTCTTATTTTGTAGTGAGTTTCGTGAAATACACTGGATTCTTCCTGCCTCATGTACGAGTATCAAGCTTATTGTGGAGGCGAAAGTTACATTATGAGTGTAGAATGTGGTCGAGGACAAGAACGAAATATTCATTTTTATTTGTTGCAACGTCGTCTCGCAATGGTCATTCCATTGGAACTCCTAGCTCCTTTCCATAACTTTAGGAAAGGCTTGGCCTTCTCCGCAAGGCGAGCTCAAGTTTCTCGTTAAGGCGTTGGACTTCTTTCTTGTTGGGGTTTTCCTTGATGTCTAGCTGAGTTGTCATGAAATCGAGGAACTTTTCTCTACCTATCATGAAAAAACATTTCTTTGGATTGAGACATGTGGTGCATTCCTTATTGAAGACCATTTCTAAGTGGGAAGGATGATCTATTGTTGTAGTCAACTTTACGATCATATTATCGATATAAACCTTCATATTGTTGTCAATGAGTTCTGAAAGCACCTTATCCAATAAAAACTATAGTATGTGCCGATAACATTTTCTAGGCCAAACGGTATAACCTTATAACATATATTAGTTCCTTTATTTATGAACGTTGTTTCATCATTGTCTAGAGGGTATCACTTAATTTTTTTTACCTTGACTATGCTTCCAAAAAATTGAGTAATTAAAAGCCTACCGTGTTATCAACAAGTCGATCTATGCTTGACAAGGGATAAATGTCTTTGGGGCATGTTTTATTTAGGTTAGTGTAGTTGGTGCATGTTCTTCATTTGTCATTTGATTTCTGGACCATGACTATGTTTTCAAGTCATGTGTTGTATGTGATCTATTAATGAAGTTGGCTTCTAATTGCTTTCTAACTTCTTGGTCAGCTGATGCACGTCTTTCCTCCTTGACCTTGCATTTTCTCTAGGCTATCAACTTGGCATGTAGAAGAATGGAAAGCTTATGGTGAATAAACTCTGGATCAATATTTATCATATCAACGAGGCACCATGTAAAATGACTAGCATTCTTTGTTGATACTCTCTTTATCTTGTATTGTCGTCTTTTGTACACTAAGTTGGTTAGTGACCTAGTTGCTATTGGAAATCTAAGTGTGAGTCTAAGTATCACACATTACATAAAAATGAGAAAGTAGAGCATCACATAGGATGAAGACCCACAAATTTATTGTTTTAAAGTTTTGGGTTGAGAGTAATATATTAATCCCTAATGAGGTTAAAGTCAAGTCTTATTGGTGTTGTGCCTCCCAAGTGAACCTCCTCCCTCGATAACATATTTTTAAGAAATAACATTATATTTTTAACACAACTTTCATGTTTGTCATGAACGTTTTCATATAAAAATATGATATTTTTATTGTAATAAAAATTAACTTAGAAAAGTCAATTTTTTATCTTTATTATTATTATTATTATTATTATATATATATATATATATTTAAATTTATTTATTTTAAATAGCACATGTTAAATTTAGAAAAATAACATTTCAAAGTTTATGATATTGAAAGACTATTTGTAACACCTAGATTTCTGAGATGTCATGGGTCATTAAAAATCGGTAAAATTCAAAATTTATCATAGCGCAAAAACGTAGTTAAAGAAAACCTTATCTAATTACATTATTTCGAGTAATAAAATAACGAAGGAAATACTCCAATTATATTGTCTTAACTTGTAAAATAAAATAGCTTTAAATGAATCTAAAGGTTATTCCTCATCCTCCCTCGAGTCAATCACGCATCTGAAACATCTGGAATATTATCTGCTCATGTTTAACATAATATACGATCATCACCGAAATTTCATTCATAAACACACAAACATGTATGGGGTAAACTACTAATAAAACAACCATAACAACAAGATACATACATACTGATTATATTAATCATAATCAAACACACAACAAGATACATATCTTCTGATTATATCAACCATAATCAAACACATAATAAGATACATATCTTCTCATTGTACCAACCATAATCAAACACACAAGATACATACCTTCTAATTATATCAAACATAATCAAACACCACATACATAGTCGTAATAACAATAGAATTTCTAATCCTCTAACATAAACAATTCGATCATACTGAATTACTCAATCATCGATCTCCGATCCTTGAACTTCGATCATAGATCCTTGATCTCTAACCCTTGATGTATCATTAACATCTCACACATAGACCATTGGTCTATCCACTCATCAACATCCATGCTAACTACTTTCTATAATCATTATAATAACACCACTATCAACATATCATAACCCAGAGCATCTCAAGTATCATGATCATCATCATAGATACACCACCATCATTATTATCCCATTCATGAACAACACCATGAGTATCATTGTACCATAATACCATAGTGGAAAGAGTTCATCAAACTCCTGTACCCACCATACCGAGTCTAGTTGATCCTACAACCCATTTGTATCCTTCCTTATAGGACATTTGTAGCCTCCTCTATAGATCATCTCCTTCCAATACACACAAGACAAAAGGAAGCACATATTTGTAGATAGAACCAGGATTTACAAGGTACAACAAGTAGACTTATCATTCACTCTCATGCTCAATAATCATATACTCAAGTACATCCCAACACTAATTCATGCTCCACTCTCAACCATAAGTCAAACTGACCCTAAACATAACCACTAACCTTAATCTCTGATTATCATCATGCTCCAAGCTCCTCAAGCTTGGTTCACGTCCATTTTTAATCAAATTCATTATTTTCACCAAAACGCACTATGATAGTTGATTAACACTTAAGATAATCGATTATCTCAATGAAATTTACCTAGAAACATAACGCAGGAAAAGATAATCAATTATCATCTAGATAATCAATTACTCCTGAAACCACAATCAAAACCAACGCATATATAATTGATTATAACTAATGATGATCAATTATCTTCGACATGATTTAAGAATTCAAACATACATACATCAACCTTAAATCACGTGAAAACATAGTTAATGCTTACAAATGAGAACCAAGAAGATGAAAATTCTCCAAAATAGAGTTGCTGATGCGAGACTGTTTTCTCCCAAACTATACCCCTAATTGACTATCCGAACGGTTCGACAAAAGAACCATACGTCTGGAACCCAATGTCCAAAAATCAGTCCGATCCAACGGTGAACGACTTCACAACGACGAAAACACTAGTGCAAATTTCATGAAATTTTCCAAAATAGAGTTGCTAATGCGAGGCTGTTTTCTCCCAAACTAGACCTTTGATTGACGATCCGAACGGTCAAAATGAAGAACCATACGTCCAGAACCGACATTAGAAAAACCAACCCGATCCAATAGTGAACGACTTCTAAACGACGAAAACACTAATGCAGGTTTTATGTTATGCGGAAATGACTTCTTCTCTTCCTTTCTCTTTCACTTGGCTTTTCCCTCTCTTCAAATGACTCTAATTTGTCCTACTAATCTGACCCATCTCCACTAAAACAAAGTGAGACATAATGATTGGGCTCATCTCTCTAGTAATCGTATTCTATTTTGGTTTTTGAAATGAAAGTATAAGAACTGAACAGGGATCCACTCTTTCTTTGACGAATGCAAGTGGATCCCCCTTGAGTTCTTAAGAATTCTACTTTTTTTTCATATAAATGACTACTTCTTCCGATGTTTCAAAAAATTCCATTTTATTCTTTTTTTTTTGTTCACTACATATTATATACAATAAAAGATTATCTGGCAGAAAGATTCTAAGTTGGAAAAAATAGAAACTAAGATATAGGATTTTTCAGGAAGGGTTTAAAAAAGATTATTTTATTGATATTTCTAGAATATTTCTATTTCAACACAAACAAGAAGGAATTGGAATCGGACTCTGTAACACCCAAATATTTTAAAGGGTATTACTGATAGTAGAGACTAAATTAATTTAATATCTCATATAAACAATCAAACTTTATTTCAATTACTCCAAAGTACAATACCAAACATACAAACTTTAAACAATATAGTCTTCACCATTGAAATTTCAACTTATAAGTTTTACACAACATAATCTTCCCAATACAAATTTATTCTTTTTACAAAAATTCCTGAAAGTTTTTCCCCGCATCTCTCTCATCTCTAAGCTTTTTCAATCGCATCTGCAACATTATCTAATCACATATAACATGAGTTATATGATCATAGTACAAACAAATAAGGGTAAGCCAACCATATCATAAAATCATTAAACTTGTAATAAAAATATTATAATCATGTATTTTTGCAATTGATAAAACATCATTATTCCGATGTCATTAATTCATCATTATCAAGATCATCTTCCTCATTCCCATAAATCTTACAAGTGTACCATGCTTCCTCATGAAGCCTTATGGTCAGACCGCTCTCTGCCTGCTTCCTTAAGCCTCACTTATATACTATGTCTTACTTTCTGAAGCCTTATGGTCAGACCCCTCTCTGCCTGCTTCTATAAGCCTCACTTATATACTATGTCTTACTTTCTGAAGCCTTATGGTCAGACCCCTCTCTGCCTGCTTCTATAAACCTCAATGTTACTTTGTTCATACCAAACTCTCATGGTATAACTCGATCATACTACTCCCGGTAGTAACATCATTTCATAAGTAATGAACTTCTCATATCCACCCCAACATTTCATAAAACCAACAATTCATACCCTCTTATCCACCTAACTCAATCATGTTCATTCTTTAATCATGAATTCATAATAACCCGTTTTGATATCAATAAATTAAACATATTGCCAAATATCATGCTTCATATTATAAACTCATTTTGCCCATAACGAGTATAACTCAACATATTTTCACCAAACAAAGATTATGGATCAACAAAAATATATCAACATATCTTAGGAACTACATAATAAAGTCTGAGCTCAATGTAATAACAAATAAAATATAGATGAAGTTTCTACCATGATAACGTTATGCATCTACAATTGACTTATTTTATTTTATTTTCATCCTATTAGAGATCTTTCTTTACCCCAATTAGTCACCGGAGAGGACCTAGATGTCTGAACGCATCAAACTCACCTTCGACGCCAGCACATATGACTAGTCACAACTGACTGAACCAGGCCAGGGCTGCTCTATGATCAGGGATGTGCCAACTCAGGTTTTTAAGGTTCCTCTATCCTACCAACAAAGGGAGGCCCTTAATAATTTACAATTTATTTATTTAATTTATCTATCTTGTTCTCTTATGCTCTAAATCTAAAATACCTAATTTTAATATTTTACTTCCTATCACAACAACCTCAAACAGTATCTGTATATTTAATACCCATATACAAGTTATTACAGAACCCTTTCTCCAAACCTTCCAACAAGATCTATTTCAGCCAACAAACTCATTCAATAAATTCATCACAATAAACATCCATAATAGAATTCATACAAGATAATTATAAATAATTAAAAATAATAAAATATTACTATAAATGGTCATAGAAGAATACAATATTTGATAATCATAAAAATAATCTTAATATAAAATTTTATGGGGAAACAAGAAGTTGAATCTGGCAGAGCCGGTTAGACAACTTCTAATCCATCCAACAATACTATATAATTAAATAACAAGAACAATACATGTTTGGGGAAATAAGAAGTTGAATCTGGCAGAGCCGGTTAGACAACTTCTAATCCATCCAACAATACGATATAATTAAATAACAAGAACAATGCATGTCTGGGGAAATAAGAAGTTGAATCTGGCAGAGCTGGTTAGACAACTTCTAATCCTTCCAAAAATTGCAATAAAATAAGTAAAGCAATAAATAGTTTTGGGAAACAAGAAGTTGAATCTGGCAGAGCCGGTTAGACAACTTCTAATCCTTCCAAAATGTAATAAAATATGTAAGGAAAGAAATAAAAAAAAATTTGGGGAATCAAGAAATTGAATCTGGCAGAGCCGGTTAGACAATTTCTAATCCTTCCAAACTATAATGAAAATAAATAAGGAAAACAATAAAATGTTTGGGGAAACAAGAAATTGAATCTGGCAGAACCGGTTAGACAATTTCTAATCCTTCCAAATTACAAAAATAAACAACTAATAACATACAAATGGCATAACATATTCAACATCACAATTTACAACTATCACACTCGGATATCAACACAAAAACATACTCTCATTTAAATTCAAGATCATACATAAACAAAATATTCCATATTCAAGATTTAAGATCAAACAAAAGCAAAATATAGCATATTCAAGACTCAAGATAATATAAAAGGAATTACTCAAAGTTAGCTCCCCTTACCTCTATTCCAGACTTAGTTTCCTCTTCTCAAACCGTTCTCCGGAAACTTCCAGAATTTCCCCTCTTCAACTAGAATTTCCTCCAACTCTCTTCTCTCACAATTTCTCTAGAATTTTGGTGTAACTCTTCAGCCTCCCCCCTTGGCTATTTATAGCCAAAAATTTTACTATTCATTTTTACTATTCATATTTACTATTCACTTTTACTATTCATTTTTACTATTCAAAAATTATTTTTTATTCACCATTCTTATCTCTGAATGATTAATTCTACGTGGAGTGTTCTCTTCCACAATTTATTTTAATATTTTTTTTTAACCATTCACTATTCACTATTCACTATTTACTATTTACTATTTACTGTTCACTATTCACTATTCACTTTTCTAATAAAAAATCCTAAATAAGTTATCAAAATTTTGAAGCTCTCCCTATAGAATTACTATAATTTTATATCCAAAAATTTACATTTTTCTATCCATTAAAATTATTATTACTAATAAAATGCTAAAAATTACTATTAGAAATATATATATATATTTTTTATGGGTGTTACATTCTCCCCAACAACAATTATTTTCGCCCTCGAAAATTATCTATTTAATAAAAGACTTTTTAACAAAAGACTACTTTCAAAAGAGATATGGATATTCCTTTATCATAAATTTTTTCAAATTCCCAAGTCATTTCCTCTGTGTCTTCATTCCAAAGTACCTTTACCGTGCGAATATCCTTTCCTCTTAGCTTTTTCATTTGAACATCTAGTATACGCACTGGTCCAACGTCCATTGTTAAATTTTCCTTGACCTGGATTTCATCAACTTCTAACACATGCTTTGGATCTGGAATATACTTCCTCAGTTGGGATACATGAAAAACGTTATGCAATTTTGCCAATCGAGGTGGTAATGCTATCTCATAAGCCACTGGCCCAATCTTTTTGAGAATTTGATACGGTCCGAGAAATTTTGGTGTCAGCTTCCTCATCTTGATAGCTCTCCCGACTCTTGTAGTTGGTGTTACTCGTAAGAATACGTGATCTCCTTCTTCAAATTCTAACGGTCTTCTTCTTTTGTCGGCATATGACTTTTGTCTACTTTGAGTTGCTTTCATCCGATCTTGGATTAATTTTATTTTTTCTGTGGTTCGCTGTAATAGCTCGGGTCCCACTGTCAGTGCTTCCCCATCTTGAAACCAACACAATGGGGTCCTACATCTTCTTCCATATAAAGCTTCATAGGGTGGCATACCAATACTGGAATGATAACTATTGTTGTAAGTAAATTCTACTAATGGTAGTATCTCATTCCAAATTCCAAGATGGTCTAATACACAAGTTCTTAGCAAATCCTCCAAAGACTGAATAGTTCTTTCTGTTTGACCATCAGTCTGAGGGTGATAAGCCGAACTCATCCTCAACTGTGTTCCCAGAGCCTTCTGTAGCGTCTTCCAAAACCTTGAAGTAAACCTTGGATCTCTGTCTGACACAATGCTTGTAGGTATGCCATGCAACCTCACTACTTCCCCGATGTATAACTCCGTCAGCTTTTCTAGTGACATACATTGATTAATGGGCAAAAAGTGAGCGCTCTTGGTTAGCCTATCAACGATAACCCAGATAGAATCGTGAGCTTTTGATGATTTTGGTAAATGTGTTACAAAGTCCATCGAGATACTATCTCACTTCCATTGAGGAATGTCTAACTGTCGTAACATCCCTCCCGGTTTTTGATGCTCCACTTTTTCCTTTTGACACACCAAGCAGGCTGCTACAAACTCGGCCACATCCCTCTTCATTCCATTCCACCAAAATGACTCTTTCAGGTCCTTATACATCTTAGTCATACCTGGATGTATGCTAAGACGACTTTTATGGCCTTCATCCAAAATTAAATGTTTCAATTCACTCTTTGCAGGTATACACACTCTATTCTTAAATCGAAGAATGCGATCTTTACTTAGAACGAACTCACTGGCTTGATCGGTGTCCAACAACCTGATCCTTTGCTGCAACTCTTGATCCATTGACTGCTCAACCTTCACTTGTTCTAAGAAGTCACTAGTGATTACTAAATGACCACACCATATATGATCTCGGGTTAACTGCAACCCCAAGTTCATATCACGTAACTTTTCTAACAATTCTAATTCCTTCACCATCAGTGTTGTTATCTGAGCTTGTCTCCTACTCAATGCATCTGCCACCACATTGGCTTTTCCTGGGTGATATAAAAGCTCGAAGTCATAGTCCTTCATATATTCCATCCATCTTCTTTGTCGCATGTTCAGCTCCTTTTGATCGAACAAATACTTTAGACTCTTATGGTCACTAAAAACTTGGAAACTTGCCCCATAGAGGTAATGTCTCCATGTCTTTAATGCAAATACTACTGCTGCAAGTTCTAGGTCATGCGTTGGGTAGTTCTTCTCATGCGCCTTTAGCTGCCTAGATGCATAAGCTACAGGTCTCCTTCCTTGCATTAGGACGCACCCCAAACCTTGATATGACGCATCACAGTACACCTCAAAAGATTTGTTGGAGTCTGGAATGATTAATACTGGTGCTGACGTTAGCCGTTGCTTCATATCTTCAAAACTGGCTTCGCACTTGTCAGTCCACAGGAATGGTTGATCTTTACGAGTTAACTGAGTTAGAGGGCCTACAATCTTGGAAAACCCTTCGACGAAACGTCGGTAATAACCGGCTAATCCTACAAAACTTCGTACTTCAGTTACTGTTTTCGACCGCTCCCACTTTAGCACAGCTTTCACTTTAGCTGGATCCACTGAGATTCCTTGAGCAGAAATCACATGACCCAAAAATTTTACTTTCTCTATCCAGAACTCACACTTTGACAATTTCCCATACAGTTGATGTTTTCTCAAAATTTCCAACGCCATCCTCAAGTGTTCTGCATGCTTTTCCTTATTCTCTGAATATATAAGAATATCGTCTATAAATACTACCACGAACTTATCTAAACATGACCGAAATATCCTGTTCATGTAGTCCATAAAAATCGCTGGAGCATTCGTCACGCCAAACGGCATTACTACGTACTCAAAGTGTCCGTAGCGAGATCTGAAAGTCGTCTTTTGTACATCTTCCGTCTTGACAAGAATCTGATGGTACCCAGATCTGAGATCATTTTTCGAAAACACCTCTGCTCCCCTCAACTGATCTAATAGATCATTGATTCTTGGCAAAGGATATTTGTTCTTTATTGTAACCTTGTTCAACTGTCGATAATCCACGCACAACCTTGAACTTCCATCCTTCTTCTTCACCAGCAATACAGGAGCTCCCCATGGAGACACACTTGGACGGATAAACTTCTTCTCCAACAGATCTTCGATTTGCTTTTTCAACTCTGCTAGTTCAGCAGGAGCCATTCTGTATGGAGCCATAGAAACCAGGCCAGCTCCGGGCACTAGATCTATTGTGAAATCGATCTCTCGACTAGGTGGTAAACCTGGTACTTCTTCTGGAAAAACATCAACATATTCTTCTACCACAGGTATTCCGATGATTTGTTCTTCAGTATTTCCTCTTTTCTCCTGAGCTAACACCACATAACAGGTAGCTCCATCTTTGATATCTTTCGCAACAACTCGAGTTGAGCTTAGTTCTAAATCGTTCAAATTTAGAAACTCTATCTTTTGTTTCCCGCAGTCAATAAGAACGTGATTGGCAGTCAACCAATCCATTCCCAAAATAATGTCTAGATTTTGAAGGGGTAAGCAGATCAAGTTCACTTTGAACTTGCGTCCTGCAATTTGGATCGGGCATCCGACACAGACTGAACTGGTCGCAATAGGTCCCGATGCTGGTGTAGAAACTACTAATTCACACCCTAGATCATGCATCGATAATCCGAGTCTTTCTAAACATGCTAGGGATATAAAGGAGTGTGTGGCTCCAGAGTCAAACAAAACATATACGGATTCTCCTAACAACATACAGGTATGTAAGATTAATGTACCTGGCTTAGTAGCCTCTTCTACAGACATTGCAAATACTCTTCCTGTTGCCCGGGGCTTTACTTCAGCAGAATCTTGTTGTTGTGGTTCACCCACTTTCTTTTTCTTTGGACAGACATTAGCAAAGTGTCCCGGATCATTGCAGATGAAACATCTCTTCCCTTCAACTCTTTCCCCAATAAGTTTAGGGCAGTCACGTCTGAAATGTGCCCCTCCACACTCAAAACACTTCACTGTTCCTCGATATGATAATTGTGGTTTTTCATAAGGTTTTTTGTTGAATTTCATTGAAGATTCCCCCTTTGCAAGTCTGGAAACTCTACTTGGATCAAACTCCAACAATTCTATCATTCTGGCTTTCTCTACCAATGCTGGAAACTCTTGTATTTCCAATGGCATAAGTACCTTCTTCAGTTCATGCCTTAGTCCTCCCTCGAATTTTCGACATCTCCATTCTTCTGTGATATTCTGAGTATAAAACCTCGAGAGATAATTAAATTTTACTACGTACTCTTGTACTGATAACCTTCTTTGTTGTAAGGTCAGAAACTCCGCCTCCCTTGCAAATTTTGCACTGTTTGGAAAATATTTTTCCAAGAACCTTATCTTAAAGTTCTCCCAATTCACAGCCTCACCACGAACCGTCATCAACTGTTGCATACTTTCCCACCAATATTCAGCCTCACCCACCAAAAGAAATGATGCATAAGTTAATTTTTGTTCTTCTGAGCAAGTTATTACCCGAAAAATCTTCTCGTTCTGCCTTAGCCAAGAGTCAGCCTCATCAGGAGTAGCCTCCCCATTAAATTTAGTTGGATCATGCCTTAAGAAGTCATTCAAGCTAGAATGATTTTGAGGTACTTGATCAACTTGTTGTTGCTGCATCTTTGTCGAGTTTAAATGATTTCTTCAAAAAGATAACAATACAATTTAGCATATGATATCAATTTCCTCCAATAGTCATTTTCATCATAACAATTAATAGTTTTACTAAGAATAATAATTTCACTCCCCATAGTCCCAAAATACTTTCGAAAACCATTGCTCTGATACCATAATGTAACACCCAAATATTTTAAAGGGTATTACTGATAGTAGAGACTAAATTAATTTAATATCTCATATAAACAATCAAACTTTATTTCAATTACTCCAAAGTACAATACCAAACATACAAACTTTAAACAATATAGTCTTCACCATTGAAATTTCAACTTATAAGTTTTACACAACATAATCTTCCCAATACAAATTTATTCTTTTTACAAAAATTCCTGAAAGTTTTTCCCCGCATCTCTCTCATCTCTAAGCTTTTTCAACCGCATCTACAACATTATCTAATCACATATAACATGAGTTATATGATCATAGTACAAACAAATAAGGGTAAGCCAACCATATCATAAAATCATTAAACTTGTAATAAAAATATTATAATCATGTATTTTTGCAATTGATAAAACATCATTATTCCGATGTCATTAATTCATCATTATCAAGATCATCTTCCTCATTCCCATAAATCTTACAAGTGTACCATGCTTACTCATGAAGCCTTATGGTCAGACCGCTCTCTGCCTGCTTCCTTAAGCCTCACTTATATACTATGTCTTACTTTCTGAAGCCTTATGGTCAGACCCCTCTCTGCCTGCTTCTATAAGCCTCACTTATATACTATGTCTTACTTTCTGAAGCCTTATGGTCAGACCCCTCTCTGCCTGCTTCTATAAACCTCAATGTTACTTTGTTCATACCAAACTCTCATGGTATAACTCGATCATACTACTCCCGGTAGTAACATCATTTCATAAGTAATGAACTTCTCATATCCACCCCAACATTTCATAAAACCAACAATTCATACCCTCTTATCCACCTAACTCAATCATGTTCATTCTTTAATCATGAATTCATAATAACCCGTTTTGATATCAATAAATTAAACATATTGCCAAATATCATGCTTCATATTATAAACTCATTTTGCCCATAACGAGTATAACTCAACATATTTTCACCAAACAAAGATTATGGATCAACAAAAATATATCAACATATCTTAGGAACTACATAATAAAGTCTGAGCTCAATGTAATAACAAATAAAATATAGATGAAGTTTCTACCATGATAACGTTATGCATCTACAATTGACTTATTTTATTTTATTTTCATCCTATTAGAGATCTTTCTTTACCCCAATTGGTCACCGGAGAGGACCCAGATGTCTGAACGCATCAAACTCACCTTCGACGCCAGCACATATGACTAGTCACAACTGACTGGACCAGGCCAGGGCTGCTCTATGATCAGGGATGTGCCAACTCAGGTTTTTAAGGTTCCTCTATCCTACCAACAAAGGGAGGCCCTTAATAATTTACAATTTATTTATTTAATTTATCTACCTTGTTCTCTTATGCTCTAAATCTAAAATACCTAATTTTAATATTTTACTTCCTATCACAACAACCTCAAACAGTATCTGTATATTTAATACCCATATACAAGTTATTACAGAACCCTTTCTCCAAACCTTCCAACAAGATCTATTTCAGCCAACAAACTCATTCAATAAATTCATCACAATAAACATTCATAATAGAATTCATACAAGATAATTATAAATAATTAACAATAATAAAATATTACTATAAATGGTCATAGAAGAATACAATATTTGATAATCATAAAAATAATCTTAATATAAAATTTTATGGGGAAACAAGAAGTTGAATCTGGCAGAGCCGGTTAGACAACTTCTAATCCATCCAACAATACTATATAATTAAATAACAAGAACAATACATGTTTGGGGAAATAAGAAGTTGAATCTGGCAGAGCCGGTTAGACAACTTCTAATCCATCCAACAATACGATATAATTAAATAACAAGAACAATGCATGTTTGGGGAAATAAGAAGTTGAATCTGGCAGAGCCGGTTAGACAACTTCTAATCCTTCCAAAAATTGCAATAAAATAAGTAAAGCAATAAATAGTTTGGGGAAACAAGAAGTTGAATCTGGCAGAGCCGGTTAGACAACTTCTAATCCTTCCAAAATGTAATAAAATATGTAAGGAAAGAAATAAAAAAAATTTGGGGAATCAAGAAATTGAATCTGGCAGAGCCGGTTAGACAATTTCTAATCCTTCCAAACTACAATGAAAATAAATAAGGAAAACAATAAAATGTTTGGGGAAACAAGAAATTGAATCTGGCAGAACCGGTTAGACAATTTCTAATCCTTCCAAATTACAAAAATAAACAACTAATAACATACAAATGGCATAACATATTCAACATCACAATTTACAACTATCACACTCGGATATCAACACAAAAACATACTCTCATTTAAATTCAAGATCATACATAAACAAAATATTCCATATTCAAGATTTAAGATCAAACAAAAGCAAAATATAGCATATTCAAGACTCAAGATAATATAAAAGGAATTACTCAAAGTTAGCTCCCCTTACCTCTATTCCAGACTTAGTTTCCTCTTCTCAAACCGTTCTCCGGAAACTTCCAGAATTTCCCCTCTTCAACTAGAATTTCCTCCAACTCTCTTCTCTCACAATTTCTCTAGAATTTTGGTGTAACTCTTCAGCCTCCCCCCTTGGCTATTTATAGCCAAAAATTTTACTATTCATTTTTACTATTCATATTTACTATTCACTTTTACTATTCATTTTTACTATTCAAAAATTATTTTTTATTCACCATTCTTATCTCTGAATGATTAATTCTACGTGGAGTGTTCTCTTCCACAATTTATTTTAATATTTTTTTTTAACCATTCACTATTCACTATTCACTATTTACTATTTACTATTTACTATTCACTATTCACTATTCACTTTTCTAAAAAAAATCCTAAATAAGTTATCAAAATTTTGAAGCTCTCCCTCTAGAATTACTATAATTTTATATCCAAAAATTTACATTTTTCTATCCATTAAAATTATTATTACTAATAAAATGCTAAAAATTACTATTAGAAATATATATATATATTTTTTATGGGTCTTACAGACTCTAGGAAAGGAAAAAAAAGAAAAAACAAAGAATCCCCTTTAGAGTAACGTTTCCATATTTGAATTTATATATATATATATATATATATATATATATATATATATATATATCTTTTTTATATTATACAGATATTATACAGAATAGAATTACAAAAATTATCAAAAAAATTGAGTTCTTTTTACGAGTTTAATATGTTGATAAATACGCGGAACTAAAAATTCATTTCGAACAATTGAACACGTAATGGATCTTGAAGTACTATTTCTGCATCCCCCTGACCAAATCCACCGACATTAGGATTACTTGTCAATGGCTGATCCAGTTTGATAGATTCACCTTCTGAAACAAGAAGTTCTGGTCCTGGAGGTATAATATCAATCACTTCATGCTCATCCAATGCATCTACTATAGTGATTTCGTATCCCCCTTTTCTTTTCGTATTATGTTTTTGACTATACCTGCTGCTGTAGCATTATAAACATTATTATTACTCTTGCTCCCGTCAAGATAAATCTGGCCCCTTCCCCTGTTCCCGCCTACGTATATCGGATATTTTAAGAAATGAATATCTCTTTTACTAGCGGGATCCGGGGAAAGAATAGGAAACGTGATTTCATTATATTTCTGACCAAGAACAGGGCCTACTACAAGAATATTTTTTTTTGTAGGGCGATAGTTTTGAAAAGACAGATTGCCTATCTTCTCTTTAATCTCAGGCGAAATACGATTGGGGGGTGCCAATTCAAAACCTTCCGGTAAAATAAGAACAGCCCCCACATTCAAAGTTCCCTTTTTACCATTAGCTAGAACTTGTTTCACTTGCATATCATAAGGAATTCGAACAACGGCTTCAAATACAGTATCAGGAAGTACCGCTTGTGGAACCTCAATATCCACGGGCTTATTAGCTAAATGGCAATTGGCACAGACAATACGACCGGTTGCTTCTCGGGGATTTTCATAACCCTGCTGTGCAAAAATTGGATATGCATTTGAAAAGGGTGCTTGAATTATTATATATATCATGACCGATATAGAAATGGATCGGGTAATCCCTTCCTTTATACAAGAAAAAGCATTTCTAGTTTGCATGGTCTAATCATTGATCCTTAAAATTTCTACAATAAGATTAGGTAGGTCACTCGCATAGTTCCCTATCCAAGGTGGGAACCCCTTTTTTATTGAACTTTTTTTTAAGAGGGGGAAAAGAAAAATTCTCTTTTTTTAGATAAAAACTTGAAATTTATTCAAGTAAATCGGTTTTTCTGTCAATCATTCATTGAATGATAAATCACTACAAGTGATACAGATATGCGATTTAAATAACGGAAAATCCAATATTTTAAAATTGTATCTAAAATGACTGGAAAAGTGGACACAAGACCGGATATAATTTGATCATTTTGAGCAAATCCAAAATCTTTATAAACGAAACCAATAATTAGTTCCCACCCATGGGTTGAATGGAATCCTATACATAAATCAGTTAATAAAAGAATAGAAAATGCTTTTATTGTGTCACTTAAATTATATATAAATTCTCGAACCAAAGAGTTAATAAGAACAAGTTCTTTATTACCAAGAATAGAATAACCGCTTAGAATAAAGAAACAAATTATATTTGTGGAGAAGTGCAAAATCGTATTCATACGATCTTCGTTGTGCGTTTTGATTAATTGGATTGTTTCTTTATAAATTCCAGTACGAAGGTTTTGTAGATATGTTTTCGGACATTCCTTTAACATGTCATCTAAGAAAAAAAGTTCCTCTAATTCTATGAATTTGTTGAGAATACTCTTTTCTTTAATATCATTCAAGAAAATTTCGGATTGACTAGTATTCCACCAATTCATAAACCAAGATTCCAGACTTTTCTTAAATGTGAAAGAGATACACCAGGGCAAAAAGACTATAGATGTAAGATATAGAAGGGGAATGTTTTTTTTTTTTCATTTTTCGTCTTTAATGAACTTAACTTCATCTTATTCGTCAACTCTATATGATAATAACTTTTCTATCAAGTATAAGCTTCATTACAAGTTATAGAGCTTCTAGATAAATCTAGATTGTATTTTATCTTTTTTTTTACTTAAACTTCGGAAGTTAGCCTTTGCCTTCTTTAATTTAGAAAAAAGAATACATAAATCCAATACGAAATCGAAAGAATTCACAGTAAATTCCAATCCAATGAAGAAAAAAATATTGTTTCGAAAGGATATTAATTGCTAACATTCGAAGAAAAAAGGATTCCTTTTTAGAAATACACCAAGGAGCACTTCGAGTTATGACTCTAATATTCAGATTTCGAAATCAAAAAATGTCCCATCTATAAAAATTGAAATATTTTGAAAACAAAAAAGTTTTTTTTTTCAAAATATTTCAATTGGTACACTAAATAAATAGGACAATTCTGAAACTTTTTGTGCAATTTTATTTCTAGTTAAGTCCAATTTTCATCAATACAGAAGCGGTACACCTAAAAAAAAAGCTAATTCGCCAGCTCTATTTGCAATTTCTGGTGGAGTCAAATTATCTTCAATACGAGTCAAGGGAATAAACCCCTGTTCTATTGTTTCCATATAAACGATACTCTCATAAGTAAGAGTACGAGTAAAAATACCTCGTTCTTGAACTCCTGTTATTATTCTGATAGATTGAATATCGTTCATAGGTATTTTTTTAATAATACGACGATTTTTTCCAGGAAATCCCCAACGAAGAAAACATACTTCTTTTTTCTTTTTTTTATCGAAGATATCAAAACCACCGCCTATATCCCACAAAATAATCCACCACAAATAAAAACTAATAAAGAGACCCCCAATTCCATAAAAAGCCATCGTGGCCCCTTGTGGAATAAATGGAAATTTACTAATTTCCTCAGAAAAAAGGAAAAGATCCATATCGAGATAACTGGAAATTGCAACCAACAATAACCCCAAAGAACCTAACAAAATGATAAAGGCTGAAAAGATATTGCTTATTTTTCGAGACCCTGTTATAGAATAGATCAATACTTCTTTTGATCTTTTTTTAAAAATATTCATTACCCCCTCTTTTTATTTTTAAGAATAATAATTGTGGAATAAAAAACCCCAGAATTTTACTTGTTTCTAAAGTAATTTTCATCAACTGGCGCTACTGAAATGTAAACCTTTAGGGGGAATTCATCCAATTGCTTCCAGCTCTCAAAAAAATATCTAGTAATGCTTACAAATGAGAACCAAGAAGATGAAAATTCTCCAAAATAGAGTTGCTGATGCGAGACTGTTTTCTCCCAAACTATACCCCTAATTGACTATCTGAACGGTTCGACAAAAGAACCATACGTCTGGAACCCAATGTCCAAAAATCAGTCCGATCCAACGGTGAACGACTTCACAACGACGAAAACACTAGTGCAAATTTCATGAAATTTTCCAAAATAGAGTTGCTAATGCGAGGCTGTTTTCTCCCAAACTAGACCTTTGATTGACGATCCGAACGGTCAAAATGAAGAATCATACGTCCAGAACCGACATTAGAAAAACCAACCCGATCCAATAGTGAACGACTTCTAAACGACGAAAACACTAATGCAGGTTTTATGTTATGCGGAAATGACTTCTTCTCTTCCTTTCTCTTTCACTTGGCTTTTCCCTCTCTTCAAATGACTCTAATTTGTCCTACTAATCTGACCCATCTCCACTAAAACAAAGTGAGACATAATGGTCAACATTATTTTACCTATTCCCCACATAGAAAGGAAGCCCAATAACCCAACACTTACAACATATAATTGCATGGAAAACATTAAACCCTTTGTTGGGATAACCCAACAAAACATACATAAAACATTCATAAGGAAAATTCATCACAAATATTACATAAACCCTATGCCTATTCATACACAAAGTCTTACCCAACAATAACCAGAAATAATCATAATCATATACACATGTATCAAAATAAGGATTACCAATCAAGATAATCGAGAACACATATAACATACAACCATAAACAAACAAAAGTAGGCTTTCCTATACATTGGACCAATCATAAGGATTTATCTACAACCCTAAATCATAACTAATCTTTCTTTACACTAAGAGAGTTTTGCCACTCTCTCTTTTCTTCTTCCAAAACATCAATCTTCTCTCTTCTTTTGTTTTCTCTTTTCTTTTGTTTTCTCTCTTTGATTTTGAGTTTTTTGAGTTTTTGTTTACACCAATTAAATAAAAGTAAAAGACCGCTTTTGCCCCTAGACAAAAATATAAAAATAAAGAAATAACATAACAATTATGTTCTAACAAAAATATACACTCAATAACACTAATTTTCAAAAAAAAATCAAAGTCTCAAAACTACTTTATTTTTAAAAATCTTATTTTTCCAGATCTTAAACTATTTTTTTATATTAAATGTTTTAAAAATTAAATTTATATATAATTTAATTTAATAAAACTAATTAAAAAATATATGTTTGCATTAACTTGAATATTATAATTGAGTAACATCTAAATGAAATAGTACATTCATTATCTGAAACATAAATAAATATAATATATACTAGAAACTAGAACCTGAACTTTATACTTTAGGTTAATTTCATAAAATTAATTTATATAACAAAATTTGAAGGAGGTCTAGGCGCCATATTCTGTTTAAGATCAGAGAGTAAAACAATTAGTCTTACTCAAGAATTTAGAAGGCTTCCGTACATTTAAGGCACACAAGCACAAGTAAGGAATGTACATAACCTACAGGTTCTCTAAGGATAAAAACTGCTCTGATATCATAAATGTGACATCCCAAAATATATAACAATGTATATACGTAGAATGCATCGATTATAATAATAGAAAGCAGTTAAGAGTACACAATAGATTGAATTAAGGAGTACAGTTATCCAAGTCTGGCTGGAAAACTTTTAAAACTTAAGTACAAGTTCACAATTCTCCAAAACACAGATCATGCTAAAAATGAAGGCTAGAAGTCTTTCAAAATAAAGAGCTATTTAACATAATAGCTATTAGAAATCCTAAGCACTAGGAGCTGGGTCTTCCTCAACTTCCAAAGCTTGCTCCAAAGGTACATCATCACCTACTGCTCACATCCAAAGGATTGGATGATCATCGCGAGGGGGGAAAGTAAACACATGCAACACATACAAATGCAAGGGTGAGCTAGGTCTCAAACAATCATACAATTCATTTTCAATCAATCTAGCATTTATTTCATAAAACTCATCAAGACAAGCATCTTATCATGTTAAGACTCTAGACACGTCCGGACATAGAATGTATGTAGAGCTGGGGCGGGTTGTGCACTTGTGATGGCCTCTACTGCTTTGCAAAGCCATTGCCGAGGGGTTCCACCCGACCATACACAAGGCTAGTCCGTTACCGCGGGATAGACCTCCAGTAATAGCGTCTACCCTAGGACCTCCCACTACTCCCACCACACACGTCAATCCTCTCTAAGTGAGAATGAAAGACCGTTGGAGTGTTAGGGATAACCCCCCATATGGAAGCCTCTTACATTCATTCAATACACTAACCGATCCCACCGAGAGATCTTAATTTCCGATTAAATCCTACCATTTTAAATCTCATGATATTTCTTTTGGATCAACAATGTACATCATAAACCACTTATAACCATACACTTTCAACCAATCTGGATCACATGAAGATGCATTCATAAATTGTAACCGAAATATTTAAATAACATAACTTACTGGATGAGAGAAAACATAACAGAAAATATCACCACTTGGACGAACACTGTTTGGACGAACGTCAAAAGCACTTGGACTAACACTGTTTGGACGAACGTCCAAAACCCATTGGACGAACCCTATTTGGACGAACGCTCAAAGATTAAACCTCCTGACCGAACGCTACACTCACCAGGACGAACGCTCAGTATAATACTTAAGGATGAACGCTCACTATAACATTTAAGGACGAACGCTCCCTATAACATTTAAGGACGAACGCTCACTATAACATTTAAGGATGAACGCTCAACATGTAACTTAAGGATGAACGCTCAACATATATCTTAAGGACGAACGCTCAACATGTAACTTAAGGACGAACGCTCAACATATATCTTAAGGACGAACGCTCAACATGTAACTTAAGGACGAACGCTCAACATATATCTTAAGGACGAACGCTCAACATGTAACTTAAGGACGAACGCTCAACATATATCTTAAGGACAAACGTCCAAGATCCACACCGAACACTTAATACCGAACGCTCATTTATGGCCAAAAACCGAACACTCAATATACCAAAATACTGAACGCTAAAACCGAACGTTATATCTAATTGACTATTGTTTGAACGAACGCTCAACGATTGAAACTTAAGAATAATAACTCAGCCGATCGCTCATAATTACAACAATACCAAGGCCGAACGCTCAACTACTGAGTCGAACGCTAAGATCAATGACTTAGGCCGAACGCTAAACCATTGAACGCCATACTGAATTCATCACTGTTAAAATATGATTTGGACGAGCGTCCCATACTAAGACGAACGAACGCGGACGTTCGTTCAGAACCGAACGCTCAACAATTTGGACGAACGTCCAGTTTCACCAGAATTGGACGAACGTTAGGCCGACCACTATTTGGTCGAGCACTGTTGGGACGAACGTCCAATTTTGATTCACAAAATTGGACGTACGCGCGTTCTGCAGAAATTCTGCAGAAACGCACCAGAGTCCAGAAACCCAGAAAACCTCCCCCTTCATCTCCTTCCCAATTTTTACCCAGATTTACAGCAACCACAAAATATCTCAAAAATTAAGTAAATAAATCAAACTCCCCTTACCTCTTGAAGACTTCCTTTGCAAAATCTTTGAATCTATCTTCTCCAAGACTTCCAGGGCCAAGGTTTCTTTCCCACTCCAGCAACTCTGAACTTCACCTCCTTCACCAATTTTGCAGCAAGGGTTTCCTACCTCATTTCAGAACCCAGCACCCCCTTATATCTTCCACGTTGTTGAATGGTGCCAGCAAGGAGAGTAAAAATCCGGACGTCTTTGCTCCCCACTTCCAAATAAAACCAAATTCTCCCTTTTTTATGGCAACCCGTGACTCCCTAATTGCTTCCCCCAATTTTCCAAATAAAACAAAACCTATCTCTCCCTATGGCAGCTAGCGTTTCCCCCATCCCATCTTAAAATAATATAAAAAAAAAGACTAGGTCCTTACAAAATCTCTCGTGGAGTTAGTCCAAAAAAATGTTTTTCTTTTATATAAGTATATATTAAACATTTTTATTATTATTTAATTTATAAATAAAGACTATATTTTGCCAATTTACAAAATAAGTTAAAAAAAATAAAAGAAACTAAAAAAAATAAACATTTGATTCCATGGCAACGGTTTCTCAACGTGTTCTTTAAAGAAAACTTGTATAAACAAAATATTATAGTCTGCATTGAAAAATAAAATAAGACAAAGTTTTGTATAACTCAGTATTATGACAGGAGTCCATAAAATCTGCGCAAAAGTCATGTCCATTATTTAGTTACATGGCACTGCCATAAGATTGAAATGAAGAAATATTCAAACACAAGCGTAATTTGTTCAGAGAAAGAAATGATGAAATTTGGAGTAAAGGAGACAAAAAGAGTGACATGACAAAATTGTCAAAACCTGTTTAACAACTTTTGTTCCCACCTTCATTTCTGCTACTCAGAGCAGCACTTTTAACTTTTCTCCAAAAACCTCTTTCTTAAAGAACACCTACTAACACCTCTATTACCTTTTCGCGCGTCTTTAACCTCTTAAAAAAGCCTATAAAAATGAAAAAGCACCGAACAAATAAAAAACTCCTCGTGTCTCACTCACACACAATCACTGACTTTCTCTTCCACCAAACTTGAAAATTTTGTAACTAATTGGGGTCATATCAATAGCGAATAAAATGGTAAATAGTTGTCTCAATTATTTGTTTTGTGGTGATGATTTAATTGATTTAACTAAAATGTTATACCATGATTAAAGTAATAAATACAGTAAACTCTAGACAATGCTAATTTTAGATTTAGAAGGTTCGTTCGATTTAAAATTAAAGCATTGATGTATATATATATAGTGTATTCTGCACACTATACCTGATGAAACATGTCTATTTTAAATTCATTGGATCATGGTGTACACTGTATGTATGTTTTTATTTTTGTTAATTTATATATTATATAAAAGGAGTAAAGATAAATGAGTTACGTAAAGCAAGGTGTGACCCACATCACAGGCCCATTACTTTGGACAATTGCAATCTATGCAATGAGCACCACCTGTTCAACGAAAATGGCCAAAGAATTCCCCCAACAGCAACATCTCCAACTGGGTCTCTGTCTCTTTCCACACTTCGCTGCTTACTACCTTAAACTCACTGCTACTATACTTTTATCTTTCCTTTCACATTCGGTTCTGTTTTACTATCTTGTTTTTTCTCACTTCCTATGGATCGTACTGACAAGGAGCAGCTATCCTTGGTCAAGGGTACAAGGCAAAGATACAATGAATGGTTCGTTTCATCCTTTCTCAGAGTCCTTCCTGTCTATGATTTTAATTTTCCATGCTTGCCTTTTGTTTTCCTCCTAGACAAGTTTTTGCTTGAAGGGAGAGTTTCTGATTATCCATGTTATGTCATTCTTGTTATTATCATGTGCACTGGTAGTTTATTTCCTGTGTTAAAAATTTTCTTGTATTATCAGTAGGTGATCTGTTGGACAAGTGGTCTATGCCTTGTCATGTATTCTTGTAATTGTGTTTATTAACTTGGATTCTGATAGAGACTGTTGCAACCGAACTTGATTTTTCTATGATTCTTCTGAACTTGCTGCTGGAAAAAAATGATCAAAGATCTATTCTAATGTTGTTTATGAGATGATGTAATGTATCTCATGTTCAGCAGATTATGTTCTAAGTGAATGACTTCTTGGTTACTTGGATGATCTGAATTATTTTTGTAAAAAGTGCTTTCTGTTTGAATTGATTTTGTTTTGGCTAGCATAATTTTGTCTTTAGCAATTGTTATTATTCTAAACCTAGTAATTCAATTTGATTTTTTACATTTTTCACTTTACTTATTATTCATGAATTACAGACATTTGGACGAGCCTTTTTTTCTAAGATTTTTTGGTAATGCAGGGTTGTTGCAAGGATCATATAAACAAAGATTGTTGAGAATTTAACCAACCAAATTTTGTCGGGGGATTCTGTTATCTTAATTAATCCAACATGTTCATGGGACTCTCATTTTAAAATTTGAGTTTTTTTTTTCATCTTTTGGGTCGGTCCTTTGGAGTTAATGCAACTTACTGAAAAAAAAACATATGATCCACCTTAAAACTGTTACATTGTTTGTTCTAGAATGCAAATGTAAGTGAAGGAATATAAGAGTTTGTTTATATGTATCTAATTTCGAAGTGATTTTTATTCCGTTTTTGTTTTTAATTCTACATGCTTTTGAGTGTTTATATCCTTCCAAGCAAAGTAAGGATCAATTATCTTCCTTGCTTTTTGAAATCATTATGATGAGTGAATGGGGTGCATGAGTTGTTATGATACAAAGTCAACAAAGAGGAGTTATCAAATTTATGTGTTGAATGATTCAACGCAATGACCTTTTGCAGGATTTTTCGTGATGTTCCAAGTGATATAACAATAGAAGTGAATGGCGGATCATTCTCATTGCACAAGGTTAGTACCTTCTCATATATTTTTGTTGTGAGGATTATCGATATGATATGAAAAGGAATATGCAGAATTTCCTCCATGATTGTTCTAATTTTTATTACTTTTGCATGAAGTTTCCTCTTGTCTCCAGAAGTGGCAGAATAAGGAGAATAGTTGCAGAACACAGGGGTGATGATATCTCAAGATTTGAGCTTCTTAATCTACCAGGAGGTGCTGAATGCTTCGAATTGGCAGCAAAATTTTGTTATGGCATTAACTTTGAGATTACATCCACAAATGTTGCTCAGCTATGCTGTGTTTCTGATTACCTTGAAATGACTGAAGACTTTTCAAAAGACAACCTTGGCTCGCGTGCTGAGGAATACCTTGAGAGTATAGTTTGCAAGAATCTCGAAATGTGTGTTGAAGTCTTGCAACAATGTGAGAACCTGCTGCCTCTTGCTGATGAGCTAAAAGTAGTTAGCCGCTGCATTGATGCAATAGCTTCAAAAGCATGTGCAGAACAAATAGCGTCTAGTTTCTCAAGATTAGAGTATAGCAGCTCAGGAAGGTTACACATGAGTAGGCAAGCCAAATGCGATGGTGACTGGTGGATTGAAGATCTTTCTGTTCTGAGAATTGATATGTATCAAAGAGTCATAACGGCCATGAAATGCCGTGGGGTTCGGCCAGAGAGTATTGGTGCTTCCCTTGTGAATTATGCACAGAAAGAACTGACAAAGAAATCCAGCCTGTGGAATCCGTCTAGCCAGACTAAGATTGATTCAAATTCCACATTACATGAAAAGCTTGTGGTTGAGACCATTGTTAGCCTTTTGCCTGTGGAGAAACTTGCTGTTCCAATCAATTTCCTTTTCGGGCTTCTGCGAAGTGCAGTGATGCTGGATTGTACAATTGCTTCTAGACTTGACTTGGAAAGAAGGATTGGATCACAGATAGATGTTGCCACCCTTGATGATATCTTGATTCCATCTTTCAGGCATGCAGGTGATACCTTGTTTGATGTTGACACGGTTCATAGAATTTTGGTAAATTTCTTTCAGCAGGATGATAGTGAAGAAGATCCAGAAGATGCATTTGTTTTTGAATCTGACAGCCCTCGTTCACCCTCCCAAACTGCATTAGTCAAAGTGTCAAAACTAGTGGATAACTACCTCGCTGAAATAGCCCCCGATGCAAACCTGAAACTTTCCAAGTTTTTGGTCATTGCAGAAACCTTGCCTGCACATGCCCGCACAGTTCATGATGGTTTATATCGCGCAATTGATATTTACTTAAAAGTATGTTTTATTGTTTCTGCTTCATTATATGTGTACAACAGTTTTCTACTTGCAGTGAACAAGTTTAACCTGGAAACGGAGTAACATGTTATTCCTGAATATAATCTAAAGAATATTCACCTTAATGTCTCTTATTCTTAAGTATTCTCTAAGGCATGAAGGGGAATTTTCTTATATATATATCACTTGTAAAATTGACATTTTTGTTCTAAGCTGATACCTTATGAAATTTCAGGCACACCAAGGTTTGTCAGATTTGGACAAGAAAAAGTTATGCAGATTGATTGACTTTCAAAAGCTTTCTCAAGAAGCTGGAGCACACGCTGCTCAAAATGAGCGTCTTCCTCTTCAATCAATAGTGCAAGTTCTGTATTTTGAACAGCTAAGACTTAGAAATTCTTTGTCCTGCTCCTACGGGGAAGATGACCCCAAGCCAATACACCAGTCATGGCGCATAAGCAGTGGTGCACTAAGTGCTGCAATGTCACCACGAGACAACTATGCATCACTGAGACGCGAAAACCGTGAGCTTAAACTTGAATTGGCACGTCTAAGAATGAGACTAAACGATCTGGAGAGGGAGCATGCGTGCATGAAGAGGGACATGGCTAAGTCCGGATCGCGTAAATTTATGAGTTCTTTCTCCAAAAAAATTGGTAAGCTCAGTCTTTTTGGGCATAGTTCTTCTAGAGGATCAACTTCTCCATCCAGGAATTCTCATAGAACAGATTCAAAGGTGATTGAGAGAACCTGTGCCAGCACAGAGTAGGCAAAAAACTGTGTAGCTATCATTTTCTTAAGCATGCGGCAATTGTAAGTTATGCTCATGGTCACATATTCACCACTTTTTGTTTACTTTTCTTCCTTTTTGCTCACCTTTATGTCAGTACAACCAGAAGTTACTCTTGCTTGCAGGTTCACTTTTACGGGGATTGCGCCACTAGCTTTGCTTTGTTGTTTGACTACATATATTATGTATATATAAAATGCTCACGCTTACTGAAGTATATGTGAGCAAATTTTCGGAATAAAGAAAAAAAGAAACTAGATTAAAAGAAAAGAACTATTTTGAGAGAATATACGGTAATAATTTTTTTAACATGACACACTTATACACATATAAAGCTTCCACATACAAATATATATATATATATATATATATATATATACTAATTTTATTTATTTATGGAAAAGGACAGGTTATTTAGATTTTTATTTGTTTATTATTATAATTATAATATAATAAATAGTTTTATTTATATAAGGAATAAATGTAATGTGCAAGTATCATCAGTAAATCAATAAATATATAATAAGTATAATCAATAAGCATATATTAATATAGTACATTAATATATGATTATTAATTGTGCAAACATTGTATTAAAATTGAACACTTGAACTTTCTTATTGAACATGCCCTGAAAGAATATATTCATGTAGTTTTGAAATTATTAGATTTCAAAATTCTAAAAACAATAAATCATATAGAATTGCCAATATGAGTGAGGTCAATGGACCAACCTATAACATGAGTTCAATCTTTATTATAGTTTTCATTAACCTGTGAACATTTATGATTGTCATTCTTCTGTCATTGAACTACTAAACAACTCAAAATCTTAACTTTGATAAATGTTCTCGATGTTTATTTTCAAAGACTTTCGAAGATTTTTTTGTACACAATATATATTTTTGGTTGTGGTACTAATATTTTCTCTATTGTTTAGAATGAGGATTTTTAATTTTCTTTTTTAACTCTAGAAACAACTATAACAAGTTATATATGTGTGAAAATTGGATGTTGGAGATAAAGTTCAACTCTGGCAAGAGATTGCTGATTGCTGTTATTGATTTTCGTTACAAAACAAAGCGATACTGAGAATTGTCCTCTTTAAAATTTAAAAGGCAATCCGGAATCATAAATCACTAAATTCATTATTAGCATAAATATTTTTTTACCAATGTTTTTTTTCTGTGATCACAGTAGTAAAAGTATCATTTTTCTTAACTCATTAACTTATAACTTTGTTTGTAAGACTTGAAAAAATTAGATATATAAAAATTTAAAATAATTAAAAAAATATACAAATGTTGATAACTATTTAAACAAAAAGATAAAATAATTTGTTCTTTTTATGATTTATTTTATTTTAAAAGATGTTTTAAAATTATTTACACTAGTAAAATATTCGCTTTTTAACTCGCCCAATAGGCTTCGGTTTATAGAAAATCAAAGCCTATCAAAACGCAGTGGCATGTTGTAATTAAGCCGAACTTATACGCATCGGTTCCCATTGACCCGAGGCATAAATGTGCTATGACCTCGGTTAACAAGACACCCGAAGCCTAAAATGTACACATGTCCACTTGCAGCAGAAGCTTTTTGGCTGACAACATCATCAAAGGGAGATACTACCTCGTTTTCTCCTTTAACCGGTGCCATATTGGGATATTGCCTCGGGTTTTAAATAACCAAGGTAGTATCTCTTCTTAAGTTTCTAAACTTAACCTATTGACTTTTCATTTGTGTCGCCCAACAACTTCTTCTTCCTCGCGCTCTCCCCTTCTTCCTCTGCAGCTTCGTCCATCACTACCACTCCTTGCCTCGTCGCGCCACCCCTTGTGCTACCAGTGCTCATGCCTGCCTCGCCGCGCTGCCACCTCTACACTCGTCACCTCTGTTTCTGTTCTTGCCCGCGCGTCCTCCTTGCGTCGTCGCGTCATTGGTGCCCACCACTGCTGCCTCCGCCACTGCTGCCTCCGCTACTGCTGCCTCCACCGCTGCTTCAATCTTGTTGTGTTCAATCTTCCACGACAGAGGCTCTGTCCTCGACGTCGACACCAAAAAAAGTCAAGGTTCCCCTTCTTCACTACGATTCTAGGGTTCAGACCATCCCTTGCAGGTTTAGCTTGATTTTGCAGGTTGAAAATTGCTGATGAGGATGAATGGAGGTTGAACCGGGTTGCGTGAAGTGAGGTTGGGGAAACATTTTGATTTAGGTTTGATGACGACGACATTGACAGTGAAGATTGGGGGAAAGATGGTGCTTTGTGGTGCGAAGGAGAGAGAGAGAGAGAGATTGGTGGAGTCATGGTGGTTCGGTGCGAAGGAGAGAGAGAAAGATTGGGGAAAGATTGCAGGTTGTGCGAAGGAGAGAGAGAGCTCTCGCGGTGGTTCTGTGGTGGTCTGGTAAAGGTGGTCCGATGAATGGAGTGTTGAAGATTGGTGGAGTCGCGGCGGCGTCCTAGTTCTCCGATGGTTTTGTGGTGGTCCGAAAATGGTTGCCTTTCTGGTTCCCTCCTTTCTGATCTACTGTGACAATATTGTGCGGCAGTCGCGGCGGCGTCCTGGTTCTTTGGCTTGGTTTCTATTTCTTGCAGGTTGCCATGGATAGCGATGTGATTCTGGAGAATGTCGTTGGAGAAGAAGACTTCGCGGGGTGGTCTGTGGTGGTCCGGTAAAGGTGGCACGGTTGTTGGGTGGTGGTCCGATGTAAGAATGGAGTGTTGAAGATTGATGTGGACCTTTCTTGAGAGTGAAGATGCCAAAGTGCTACCTTGCTTACTAATCCACTAGGAGAACTCGAACAGCTTGAGAAACAACTTTTCACAAACAAAAGCAAAAAAAAAAAAACCACTATACTACTTCGGTTCTACTGCTTCGGTTACCTGTGAACCGAGGCAAAATCCTACCCCGCGGTCAAAAGCCTACCTCTTTTTATCTCGTCTGTATATGCCTCAGTTCAAGAACCGCTATGGGCGAAAATAACCGTTATCGTTTCCCTGGACTGCACTAGTGCTAGGATGATGATCGATTATCCTTTCATCGTTGTACATGTTGAATATAATGAAAATGATATATAGAAAATATACACATAGGGTCCTCTATTTATAAAAAAAAATTGGCTAAGCCCAAAATACAAATAATAACAAACTAACTAAAGATAAAAGATAAATATAAAATAAATATAATATATCTAACATTCCCCCTCAAGCTGATGCATACAAATTGTATGTACCAAGCTTATTACTAATATAATCCATAAAGACTTAGTGAAAATATCTACTTCAACACTCGAGTGAGACCAAATTGCTAATGATTTGCAAGACGACATAAAAGACGAAATACCAACCCAAAAGATTCTCATATGCAACAAATTTGGGAGGTTGCTCCATGCAAATCTCTTCTTGCAAATTGCCATTGAGGAATGCCACCAGTGGATAAAAAGGTAATTGTTAGAGAGCCACCATGACTATAAATAAACTAACAAAAAACATTATTTCCATGGGAAAAAATCATATATGGACGGATCAAACGCAACGATGACAAAAAATGAGGTTAGAAGAGACACCAGCGGAAGAAGACATGGATGAACAAGAGAGAGAAACCATAAAAAATACAAACTTCTCCAATCAAGGCACCTGAAAAAGAAAAAGAGCAACCTCGATGCTCTGAATAACCGCTTGAGATGAGACATGCGCAGTAGAAGTGTGGTGGGCCTATAACCCACAGGTCTCTAGATCGGAACCAGGCTTTGATACCATGTTGAATATAATGAAAATTATATATGGGATTAATCTTTCTTGTGTTAAATATACACATATGGTCCTCTATTTATAATAGAAAAAATATGGGTGAAGCCCAAAATACAAATAATAACAAACTAATTAAAGATAAAAGATAAAGATAAAAGATAAATATAAAATAAAGATAATATATCTTACAGTACATATGGAAAATTAGTGCGTTGAACCTCTTTAGAATAATTGATTATCATTAGTGATAATCGATATCCCAATGCATTTTTACTAGAAAAGTGCGAATGAGGGCCAAGCTTCAAAAGCTACAAAACATGATGTTGAGCAGGGAATGAAGCTAGTTGGTATGTTTGGGGTTAAATTGGACTCTTTATTGACGATGATGTATAAATGTGGGATGGAATGCACAAAGGTGTGTAATTGATAAATCAACATGAGACGTGAAAGACGTGTCTGCTTGTTGTACCTAGTAAATCCTGATATGGGATAGAGGCTTTCTTTAGCCTTGTGTGCGAAAAGGGAGTGGTGTTCGATTGTTGAACCTTCTTTGTATGGGGGAATGTTGTTTTTCCTAGTCTTCAGCTAGTTGCTGAGTATAGTGCTCGATGCGCGATGTGCCAATGTTTTTACTCGTAAGTCCTTGCGGAGTAGGGAAACAAGTCTTTTAATCGCGAAGGCGGGACGACTCCAGCGGGCTTGTTTAGTATAATAGTGTATATGTGAGGTTGGGTAGAAGAGTGTGATTGAGTCTTTCATGGTGAGGTTCATGGTGATGTGGATGCTTATGGAGATGATTGTGATGAGGATATTTATGAGGGCGAACATGCTAATGGTTATCATGTGGTGTACTTAGCATAAGTACCAAGGATGGGATAGACCGAGGGTCTACATTCATGATGATCGTGATGCCATCGAGGTTCAAGGAATTGTTATTGATTTGCATTGACGATGGAATTAATTATTAATTGTCTTGATAGTGATAAAGATGGAGTTGCTTGTTAATGTTATGTCATATTATTGTTAATCATATATTGTATGATTATGGTTTGTTTTTAATGGTAACTTATCACATACTTGTTTGTGTTCGTGTTTGTGATTGATATTATCAGCAATGATTATATAATGGATTATACGTGAACATATGATGTTGCAGATGTTCTAAATTTATGATAGATTCACGAGATGACGGGGAAAGATTTGTTGATCACTCAAGCCTTATATTTGTATAAGTTAAGAGTGACTTGTCAGTAGAATGCCTAGTTAACCTAGAAGTGGCTTATTGAAAAAATACTTGAACGAAGTAGTTAGGACTAGCTTGGAGCCAAAAGAATACTCATGTTAAGACAATATTTACTTAGTAAAAAATACTTCATTGATCCAAAAGTGACTTGAGAAAGAATACTTGTTTGAGGCAGAAGTCACTTGAAAAATAATATTATTTGTTCTTTTGTAGCATGAGTTTGCCTAGTGGAACTTGATTGGTTGGTCAAGAATTCACTAAGGCAAAAAGGCTTATAATGTTGCTAGTTTCACGTCACATAACCAAAAGTTTGACATTAAGGTTGTCGACAATTGCGTGATGGCATCTTTGTAAATATTTCGTCAAAATTGTCAACAAACCTCATCACAACAAAAGTCAAATTGGAAACTGACGTCAGCCTTAGGCCAATAGACCTTAAATAATGTTGGACTATCCTTGTTTTGACACCAATTTCCAATTTTACGTTTATTGTGAGGGAGTCCAACATCAATATGTGTTTTAAAATTTTAGAAACAGTACTACCAGTGCCCTCACCTTTCTCTTTCTCGTTAACCTACCACGAAGTTCAGCAACGATGATGTCAAACTCCTATGAGGAAGTTCTTCAACCCATTTCACTTCATCTTGACATTGTGGTGCTTGTTTGGGCTCAAGTTTTCATTCTCCCCGATTACATTTCACATTAAGGTTGATGTTTAGCCATTGTTGTGTGCCCTAAAGGTTTTTCTTCTACATTTTTTAGGTTAACTCTCACTTTGTAAATTCACTAAAAATGGCTAGAAAATTATTTTTGACTCAAATTTTTTTGTTGGAACTTCTATTAGATTGTATCTAAATATAAAGTTTTCAACTATGAGATATTGGTTACTGGTTCAATGTTGTGAAGATTTGGTGGTGAAAAACTTCAAATGATCATAACTTTTGTTACGGATGTCGAATGAAGATGCTCTCAAAACAAAAGTTGTTGGAAATAGAGCGACGCGCGTGTTGGCCAATTCTCGAAGGGGATTAAGGTTATGGAATTTTCAACAATTCATCGTTTAAGGTATGTTTTCTATTTTCTTAGTATTTTTCACTAATTTTTCAATACTTTACCGCTATGCTTGAAATACTCATACCTTCATAGAAAATTCGAGAAATTGTTATGGTATATTCTTGATTTGTATATTGGTTTTTTATGATTTCAGTAGAGAAAAATATTAATGATTTTTTAAAATACGTTACAAATTTACGTCTGTTGTCCTTGTAACATATGTTAATTAATGTATGTAATAGACGTTAATTGACGTCTGTTGAAAGACAACAAACGTTAATTTGATGTCTCTCACTATAATGTTGAATTTTCAACCGATGTTAAATATCCAAAATAACAAACGTTAAATATTTTTTTTATTAGTAATTTAACATAATTTATGTGATAAGACAAATAAGTATAAAAGTATGAATATCCCTTTTTCCTTTAACCTTTCATATTTCATGTTACAATTGCTTAGCTAATTGGAGAGGAAAGGATAAAACAAACAACTAAACTTGGAAAAATCTCTTTTGTTAAACAAGTTACATACTCTTATATAATTTGATTACTCTCACACAAATGGTTAAAAGTAGAAAACAAATAAAATTTTTAAAACCCAATTCAACCATTTTTCTTCTTGTTGTTTCCTTTTTGCTTTTTCCTATTTTCCACCAGGTGACCAGAGAGGTCAACATTGACCCAAGCCTTCAATAATGCACCATTTTTTTTAAGTGTTTTAAATGACACCAATTTGACGGAGTCGAGTTACAGTTCTGTCTGGTCTAAAAGGTACCTTCCTTATCGAAAAATTTGGGTAAGTTACAGAAAATCGAAATGATGCAAAAAACTTATGAGAAATGGGTAATTCCATACAGGACCCTGCACCACATACGTGATTAATTACATGGAATGATATATGACACCTCCACCACAGTTTACTATGGATGATATAAGCCACAATCATTTGCGTTTTCATAATTTCATATCAAATTTATATGCAGCAAATATTAGAACACATGTACCTATAGGTAATTACCTTACTATGAGAATTTTCATAACCAAGCTAACACTTCCTCAACCACTTATCCAAATAACAATGCATAATTGAAATCTATGATACTTTTTTATGTAGGTGTCCAACAACCCATAAAAACAACCAAAATGAAAAAAAAACATCAAATACATATATTTGTTACCATTAAATTATATCTATCACAATTAAATTTATTACCCGTTGTATTGCTTAAAAATTATTTTAAATATGACGATATTAGTTTCATAACACCTAAATATTTATTTAGTAGATAATCCAATATATATAAATATATAATTATATTATCTTAAATTTGTTTAATTATATTATTCTTTCTTATAAAAGTTCCATTTTGGTGTAGTATATTTATTTTCATATTCTATTAATTAGTTTCATACATGCAATGATTTTATTAATTATTTAAATTTTTTTAATTAATTTCATTATTTAAAACTCTCTACAATATTTCATCATGAATTATTATTTAATAGATTTTAAATTATTTTATTTTAACGTTATTATTTCAATGAATTAAAAATGTAAATGTATCATTTAAATATCAAACTATCCATACACATCAATAAAGTTTTCAAATTACATTGCTTGTTTCACAATAATTTTTTTTAATTATTTAATAAAAACATACACCGTAATTCATAATGTAACATGATTTCTCTTTCCCTCTCTTTTGTCTATTTTACTAAATATTTATAGATTTTTTTTATTAAATAATCATAAACAATTTATTATTCAAAACCAAAAACAATAATATTTTGTTTATTTTAAATAATTTTAATGTTTTTTATATTATTTTTATTTATTATATTATTTAAAAACTCTAAAAGAAAATCATATTACATGTACGTCATTATTTTTTCTAATTTTTACTATTTTTTTTTTGAAAAAGAATGAAAAATGTGTTTGAATACTACTTTCTAACAACCGAGTTCCAACCTATCTTTCTATATCGGGACATTATTCATGGTTCAGAATTTTTGCTGTAAACATTAAACGAGTTTATTTGAGTAAATAAAATATTGGAGTTGTTTTTAGTTTTTTTAATGAGTTTGTTTGGAAAAACAATTTCGAAGACATACTATAAATTTGAAGGATTAAAAATAAGTGCTTAAAAGACCGTTTTTTATTTGCTTTAAAGATCACTGTGAAAATAGAAAATAAAATTCTAATGTAAAATTCACAATTTATATAAGCAAATTTGACCCAAATTGACTTAGAATGTTTTTATAATTCAACAAAGTTTACCTAATTTTTTTTCGACCACAGTATTGAAAAGTGTCTGGGTTTGGTTGGTTTGAAAAAACCTTCCACCTCACCAACCCATTACTATCGTGTGCCAACCAACCAACAACATTTTACAATTCATTTCTCACCAACCACGTTTTTCAATTCACTTCTCACCAACTACCTCTTATTCAAATCCTCTCAACTCTACCTTTAGGATTTGCTGAGAGAATTAACATCGAGAGCTGCTATTTTCTGCTCAACAATGGGAGGGGAGAGCAACAAGGTCTTCACTTTAGCTGAGGTTTCTCAGCACAATAATGCCAAAGATTGTTGGCTTGTCATTCATGGCAAGGTATTTTGCCTTCTGCTTTGTGGGTTTCGATTTTAGATTCTGTTGGGTTGGCTGATGCTGTTTCAAACATTTACTTTTCCAGCTATCTTTTATTTGTCCAAACTAACTGGAGGACTAGGATGTGTTAGATCTCTCAAAGGGCTGAGATTTGTTTCGATTTGAAGCATGTAAAGTGTTTCGTGTAATTTTTTTTTTAATAATTATTCGTTTCTAAGCTGTAAGAAACCTATTAATTGTATCTGACTCTGGTAGTGATTGATGAGGTTAACTGTCTTAAGGATATACTTGTGTTTTTGAAGTTCAGTTTCTGAAATTCTGTTGGTATTTCACTATATAAATTGTATCTGACTCTGATAAGAAACCTATAAATTCTCTCTGACTCTGGTAGTGATTGATGACATTAATTTTCTTAAGGATATACTTGTGTTCTTGAAGTTCAGTTTCTGAAATTCTGTTGGTATTTCACTACATATTCAGGTTGTGCATTTCTTGTTCTGGATCATGATTGGATGGTGGATTGTTGGGAGTTTTTTGTTATGATTAATGGTGCTTTTAGTCCAATCTCTAAATTTTGGTTTTAGTTCCCTAATTTTTGAAACATTGGTTGTACAGGGAAAAAAGTGATAGCTCTAGTGACTGTAGTTTGTAGTTTTAAAAAAATACAAGGACAAAAACTATTGGTTTTAAAGTAAGGGAGTAAACGTAAAACCAAGATCCGGTAATTTTCGAGGATCTAAAATTACCATTAACCATTATTCTGAAAATGAACTGAATTTGGATGGAATATCTGGCAAATGGAGTGTCATTCGTAATTAGATAGTAGGTTACTTATGCCATGTTGTGTTTCTTTAAGGCTATGTTTGTGAGTATAAAGTTGTTTTGAAATAGTATGAAAGTTCATCTCGGCTTTTATTCCTTCGTGGTTGACTTGTAAACTCTGGAAATAAGAAAATTCCTTCATGTTTTTTGTAAGTTTTGCATTCTGTCCATCCTACACCGAGAAAAAGCTTTGGAATTTTTATTGAGTTTTACTGACATTGTCTTTGTGCATGTTTCCTTATATCCATTTTTACTGTCTTTGTCCATTGAAATACACAGTAATAATATCTAGGAATGATTTGGATTCAATTCCACATTCTCGTAGATCATAAAAATTTCTAATAATTTTGTGATGCTAGGGAGTACTGAGTCATGTGCCTGTTAGGTTTAAGAAAATAGTCAGAATGAAATTGCGTCATTTGTAAACTTGTTAGGGTAGAGATTTAAGTTCAGATTATATCAAGTTCTCTACAAGTACTTGGAAGAAGAAAAGAGAGGTCAAATAAATCACACTTTTCATATGTTAAAACCAAGTTTAATCTAAAAGAATACTAAAGTTTTAGTATCGGACAAGTAGCTTATCTTGTATATGAGACTCCTACCTAACATTTTAAGATTCCTTTTAAGGGCTGATATCCAGGGAAGTTTTCCACTCCATAGACACTCTCAACAAAAATATCAATTGTTAGCACTTAAGTACAAAAGGAGAGCTTAACCCACTAATCCATTAGGTGCGAGAACTTCACAGTTGAAGTATCTCATCACATCAAGTAGCTTATATCCTACTACTCAAAATGGGATTCCTAACATAGTATTTGAAAGTTAAGGTGCTCAAATTATTGTAACTTCTACTTGAGATAAATTCTATTCATTTTATGATTTAATATAAGGTTATAAGGTTGACTTAATGATAAAAGTGGAAGGGAGGGTAGGAGAGCTATGGGTTCAACTCTTTCACTAACACTTAGGAATTACAAGGTTGGTTTTGGTGGGTTTGGAAAGAAAGGTGAGAGAGGTTCTGGGTTCAACTCTCCTGATAGGCAAAGACTAACAACTAGCATTACCGATCTAAAAAGAAAAATTATGATTTACTATAATTTTTTTCTAACTCAAAGTGTTTATTAAAAAGCTTATCCAACTGGGCATTGGTGGATGGAATTAGATCTAAAAGCTTTCCATGTAATATGTGCTAGTTGATTACGAATCTTATGTTTTAGTGGCCATTGTTGCTCTCCTTCACCATATCTTTGTGAAACAGGTTTATAATGTGACGAAGTTCTTGGAGGACCACCCTGGTGGTGATGATGTCCTCTTGTCTTCCACAGGTATCAAACCTTGTCTCTTAATGCATTTAATTATTCATCATTCCTCATGATCGCAGTGAGGGGAGATTTCTGCAAATGGCTTATATCCAAATGACACTTGTTTTGCAGGGAAGGATGCAAGTAATGATTTTGATGATATTGGTCACAGCACCAGTGCCGTAGCCATGATGGATGAGTTCTATGTTGGAGACATTGATACATCATCCATCCCCAGCAAGGTGGCGTACACTCCTCCCAACCAACCTAAGTATAACCAGGACAAGACACCAGAGTTCATCATCAGGATCCTCCAGTTTCTAGTTCCCTTGCTTATCTTGGGTTTGGCAGTTGGTATTCATTTCTACACCAAATCAAAATAATCATATCCATCAATGCCTTTGCAATAATGTGTTTCTGCAGCAATGACGAGGGGATGTGGGATATCAATTGTGCTGGTTTCCCTTTTCAATGTAATCCGTTGTTAAATATCCACCGTCTTTCTGTCATTAGTTTTCTAAAGGAGTATTGTATGTTCAGCCATTCAAACTTCTAAATTTTTTGGTGATTCTCAAACTTGCTTTTTGAAGAAAAAAATGTTATAATTAAGTTCCATTTTCATCATAAACTTGTGGCCGTAATGAAAGTACGAATCTTCTTTTCTATGTCATTTTAGTGAACAATTCCATTGGCATGCTCTATGCATGCATTTGCTAATACTGATGGCTAGTTATATTAAGAATCACCTAAAAAAGGTTTCGATCCTATTTCAATCTCGATACTCTCGCAGAGATATTGTTTAACCATCCTTTCGCGCTAGGTCTTTAGAAAGAGCAAAAATGAAACAAAGTTAAGCACATGTATTTTGTTTACCAAGAAAAGCCAAATGATGTGTGTAATATCCTACCCATAATTATCCTTATTACATACTCTATATCTTTTAAATCATAGGATTTTCAATATATCCCCTCGTGTCAATAGTTTTAGTGAAGTCTTAGTAAATGTAAGTGGTCCAATAGATTGATATTATTATATGGCGATCAAACCTTATTACAATATATTGTATTTTTATTATATATTTCTATAAATGTGGAATCTCTAACTTTCGGTGTCTTATATCTAATAGTCTCACATCGTTTATATTTCTACCATTTTCAATAGTCTCACATCGTTTAAGAATTGATGTCTAAAGCAATTTAAATATTTTTTTTCTTCTACCCTCTAAAGTACTTTTTAAAGAAAAAATCGTGACGAAATTTCAAATATTTAAAACAAGTGAAAATAACCGAACAACATCAAGAAAGGAAAATCAAAACAAACTACGGAAACTTACAAACTGTGCTTTTTCGTTTTCAATGGTGGTTTTCACCAACGAAGAGCGGAAAGCTTCAAAATCCACGTCAATGGTGGTTTCGGCGCTCAACGGTGCTTCAAAACAAAGATACGTTTGGCCCGAACAGCGACTAAGACAGGTTCGGTGAAGGGAGGTTTGTAGGTGGTAGGAGGCTGTCTCTTGCAATTGAGAAATCAAATCTTTGAATCCCAAAAAAGAACCCCGCGAAGATTAAAACTATCTGAACCTCAAATGCTTCCTATTTCCACGTCATTTTCATTTTTTTGACTTGTCTAGATCGATCAATGAGATGCCAACACGTGTCAAAGTTAAAAATTTGAAAATTTTTGGAATTGAAATATCATTATCCTTTGTTTATTTCATCTTTGCATGGTTCACGAGAATTGCGACAGAGAGTGTTTAAGGCTTTTTGTTATTGTGGGCTTATAACCAGTCGAGATCAAGTATGGTGACAATTGCCTTGAAAGAACTGAGCGGTCGACGTACAGAAAAGAGCCTCATAGTCGCCCGATCCTGACAACAATTAAGCGGAGTTAAAGCGCAATTAATGGTGCAACAAATACTGTTGAGTGGTTAAGGTTTGCATTAATGATTATTAAGAGGTAAATTAATTAGTCAGATTTTTATAAACTCTATAAATAGAGGTTTAATGTCGAGGTAAACTCATCTTATTTATCATTGAATTACTTTAAATCTCTAGAGAAAAATTCTGACTTGAATGCCGGAGTGTATTCTGTAAGTCACCCTTACACACCATCGGTCACACATAGCAAGGAGTGGAGCAAACATTCGGCGGAGACAGGAACATCACACATGCGTCATCTTTGTCCCATTACACTAGAAACACTTTCCAAAGTTTTAGTTCATTTGACTTTGCATGGTTTAGAGAAAAAAAATAGTTCGTAAGTTCTTTGGGGAATTATTATAGCCTTGACCGTGACTTTTGAGACTCTTGTACCTTTGTTGTTGTCATGTTCTGCATAACCACCGTTATAGGCACCTTTAATACTCTTTAAAAACACATTTACACCCATTAAAGTTTGGTTTTATTGGAGAGAATAGGGAGTTAAGAAAAATGAGACCCAAGGTTAGTTTTACCATGGGATTTTCGGGTAAAGTAAGTGGATGAGGTAAGCTTGGATAGATAGTAGCGTTAGCACTAGTACAGGAGGAGGATATAGCACCGGTTAAAATTGGTTATAAGCACCGGTTCTGTAACCGGTGCATAACCAGACGAGGTAAAAAAATGTAGATTTTATGCCTCGGTCATGAACCAAGACAAAAGTGGTAAGATTATGCCCCGAATTTTAGATAACCGAGGCCGTAACACTTTTTTTTTTAAATTTAGGTAACCCAGTTCAGTTCAAGCAGGAGGATTTGGTGACCGAGATTCACAAAAATGCAACTGCAAGAAGAAAAAATCAAAGCAACAGAAACGTGGTTTTGGCACTTCTTTTTCTTCACCAGAACAACAACCCAGAACCACCATAATAGCAACCCAAAACCCAAATCGTGCCTCCATGATTCAATCTTCTCCACCCCAACCTGCACACAGAACCCAGAAACTAAAAAATCGGAGAAACGAAACTCAAATTGCAACAACCAAACTCAAATCGCAGAAGCCAAACTCAAATCGAAGAAACCAAAATCAAATCACAGAAACTCAAACGGTAGGAGAGAAAACAGAGATGGTGAGGGAGATCGAGGAATTGTGGCTGCCACCACGTCCTCGCTGTCGCCGCGTCCTCGCCGTCGCCGTGTCCACCATCGTTTCTCTCTCGCCGGAAACCACCAATCTCGCGGGAAACCACCAATCTCGCGGCTGTGCTGGCTGTGTGGGTGCCGTGACCGTCATCGTCGCGACGGGATCTAGACTCAAGGACTTTGGGGTCGTTGTCGCCCGTCGGAGATCTCGTCCATGGAGTGGGACTCGAGGACGAGGCCGCACTCGGAGCAGAGGATGTCCCCGGTGGAGTGGTCTAGGACGAGGCCGCAGTCGGAGAAGGCGATGTCGGCGGTGGAGCGGTCGGAGACGAGGCCGCAATCGGAGTAGATGATGCCGCCAGTGGAATGGTCGAGAACAAGACTGGACGACGCGAGAAAGCGATGGAGGGAGTGGGAGGGAGGGAGTCAGATCTGGAGGAAGAAGGAAAGGAGGGAGAGCGAGGGAGCGAGGGTGGGAGTTAGATCTGGAGGAAGAAGGAAATGAAAGGTTACGTTTTTTTGGTTAAGATACGTGCACATATGACTCGGTTCTCTACTCGCCCGAAACAATACATGCATATAGGTCTCGGTTCTACACCTGACCGAGGCATATAGTCCACAGAAAAAAATGAAAAAAAAAATATAATGACTATATACCTCGGTTTCCGTTTAAACCGAGGCATAAACACTATTTCGTACTGGTTCTGAACGAACCGAAGCCATAGGCTCTGCACAGAATTCAAATTTCAAAGATTGTCAGGGGACATGTGGGCTTTTAGGCTTCGGTCGTTGCTTGAACCGAGGTAATGTGACTTATATGCTTTGAGGTATTTTGAACCGAGACGTATAAGTTCGCTTAAACTACAAAAATGTCACCGCATTTTGATAGGCTTCGGTTTCACCTAAACCGGTGCCTATAACGCGAGTTTAAAAACAATTTTTTAACTAGTGTAGTTAATATTTAAGTTGTGTTAAGAAGACCTAGGGAGGGGTATACACTAAAGAAAAGAAACCGTGAGAGAAGGAGACAAAATACTCTATTTTTCACCAACTAAAGCATTTTGTGAGAGTGTTGAGCCACCACACTGCCTTGTGCACTTGAAACGTGGGTGGGAGTGAAGCAAAGTGGGGTAAAGGACTTTGAAGGGAGCTCTTTTGGTCATTGCTTGGCATTGAACCCTTTGGAAACTTTCTGTAAATTAGAGGTAAGGCGGTAACTTGGTAATATAATATGGTGTATGATAGGTAGGATATTACTGTTAAAATAATGTTCCAACCATGTTCATCTTGTGCTATGTTGCACGTGTTGGGTGGTATAAAGGATGGTTATCCATGTTCATTTTCGAAACTGGTTGTTGTTGTAAAGGTATGCATGTTTGGGTTCATTGAGATGTTACAAGTGTATGTTTATTCGTATGGGTATGCTTAAAACCATGGTTGCTCAGCATCTCTGATAAGAAAGCCTCTTCTCCTTTTATCTTAATATAAAAGGAAATGCTCATCAAGGAAACCTTTGTTTCAAAACAAATGAAAACAAGAGTACTAGAGATATAAAGGAATGTATCTTCAATTAGCAGTAAAGCAGTTATCTGGATAAACTACCAATGCTCATTGGTCTGGAAAGCAATTACATGAGTTAATGCTCATAAGTACAGGAAAGGACTTGGGTAAGTCCCCGGAGAACTGTGAAGGAAGAGCACATGACTCATACGCAAATCTCCAGCACTTATATAAGAAGCAGCAACCAAGGTGATCCATCGAAGAAATCAAGAGACATCAAGGACCATAAGTCAACCACAAAGCTCGTTGTAGAGAAGTTAAGATGAGGAGCTGTCTCTACAAGTTGAACAAGTCGTTTAAAGCTAAGCTATGGAAAAATAGGCATAAGTCACTCTCCTTCACACAGTATTAAATTATCCAATATAATGTCATAACTACCCAAGAACATGTTAAATATGTTATAATGGATATATGACAAGTTATCATTTTGTTAAGATTAATAGAAAATTTAATGCATGAAGGAATATCTCTATACCTTACTACATTTAATTTGAAAAATCATACTGAAACCTTCCAAACAATGGAGGAGCATTTGGTTGACGTAAAACTCATAGTAAACCTTTAGGATAGATAGAGTACATAGGGTATTAATTCTCTAGACAGAAGATTCTAGGAATTAATTTGGGTCAGGAAATCCCTATTGCACGCATTTAATGCGTAATGATTTCCTTCCAATTCTGATGGTTGAAATTCGAGTAATGCGTAATGATTTCCTTCCAATTCTGATGGTTGAAATTCGAGTAAACCGTCGAACCCTTAAGGGTTTGAAATTCCAAAAAGGTCTTTCTTCCCCATTAAGAAACCCTTTAAATACTCCTCCCTCTCGACAAGTTGATCACTCACCTCCTGTCTAACCAAACTTCCAAATCTCTTCACCCTTATCCTTCTAAAAAATCTCCTAAAACCAAAATGGACGCTCTTGCTCTAGTCGACATTCTGGAAACAACAATCAGAACAGCTAGCTACAATGCCTCCAGAAATGAGACTCTCCTTTTAGAGGACGTGACCACCTTGATCGAGCTCCAAGGGATAGAATCCAAGCTGACAGGGATAAGGTTTCTTCTTCTTGGATGAGCCCATCCTAGTTGAACTGGTAAGAGAGTTCTGGAAAAACTCTCTACTTGAACATGGTCGCATTGTGTCAACAGTCGTTGGAAGACCAGTAGTAATCACTTTTGGCATCATTGCGAATGCAATAAACTGCTTACAGCTCTTCGACTGCTTCACGGATGACTAGGATGAAGAATATGCCTTCAACTAGAACGTAGAAAAAGTTCTCTATGGTGAGAACTTTGAATGCACATTCATCAGCGATGACATTGTCATCGATATGATGATTGAAGAAGCCAAGAATCTGCTTCGCATGTGTAGGAGAACCACTCTGCACTCTAACCCCTCCAGGAAGGTAACGGAGCTAGAGAAGTTTGCCCTCTTCAATCTGTTGACAAACAACCCCTTCAACCTTCCTCACCTCCTCCTCCTACACCTAAACCAAACCCTAGCCAACTACAATCCAAACATAGAAGAATGCTATTGCTCCCTTCTCATCTTCAAGATTCTTACTCAGATGATAATCCTAAACCGCATCTCTAACCCATCCTTTCCAAACCCAAATCTAGAAATCATTCTCTCAAGCAGAGCCGCAAGAGGAGAAAGACTTCTACTTGACGCACCAGAAGAGAATCCTAAGAAACGTACACTTACATTAGGAGAATCTTCTAGTGGAAGGAAGAAGCCAAAGAGCAATCAGGTTGAAAGTCTTGCTGAGACAAGTTCCTCAGAAGAATCTTCCGACAATGATGGAGAGACGATCAATGAGATTAGGAAATTGATCGTGTAGCAAAATGAGTGTCAAACTCAAATGATTGAAAGGCTGTTGGGGGAGCACAAAAGCGCTTTAGAAGATCATCTTATTAATCTTCTGAAGTCTGTGCATAACTCTCCAAAATCATAGCTTTTTTTTTCATGGATCATTTTGTGGTTTCTTATGTTTGCTTACTATTAGATCTTCTATTATTCCTTCTAATTGCTGTGAATAGTCAATCCTCGCTAAATTTTGCTTGAATGATGTGTAAAGAATTAATGTTAGTAAAAACCCAAAACTGATTAAAAAAGTAAAAAGAAATAGAAGAACTAAAACATAAAATCTTAACAACAAAGGGAAATTTAAGATGCAACAAAACAGGTGAGAGAAATACATACTTAATACTTAGGAGTCTTCCTAAAAGAACATTATGTTTTCTAGTAAGACTCTTCGTCTAGCATGTGTATTTGTTAAACATCAAAAAAAGGTAGATTGTCAAGGCACAAAAAGCTCACTACAAGACAAGCTCATCTATTATAAACCCTGATTTTAGTTTTGAAGTTTAACTAAATAACATGAAACGAAGAGGACTAACGAAGAAATCTCTATGTATGAATAACCAACCCTAAACTAGAAAAATATCTAAAACAACTATTGTAAGAACATCTAGGTTAGAGAAACAAAACACTCTAATAGAAAACCCCAACGTAAATTAAGAAACCTTTAGATAGAAAGCTCAACGTAAGTTAGGAAACCAACCTTAGATAGAAAAGCCAACCTAAATTAGGAAACTAGCCTATAGTCTAACACTAGGATAGAAAAGCCCCAGGCTAGAAGTTAGAGAAACCAACTCTGAACTGGAAAAATTATAAGATTAAGAAACCCTAAACTAGGATAGAAAAACACCAAGCCATGAACTAAGAAGGGTCAATGAAATCACAATTTCACAAAGGCAAAGATCTTAAACAAAAGATTTAAATAACAGAAAAACTATACTAAGAAACTTAACATCAGAAAATAACCTAGGATGAAAATACAAGACCTAAAGCCAAAATTCCAAACACACACAACCTAGAACCTAAACCCCAAACATAGAAAAACATCTAGAAAAACACTTAGGTCTTAGGAATAGAAAAAAAATCTAGAAAAACACTTAGGAATAGAAAAACATATAGGCTAAAACACTCAAAAACTTGACTAAATGATGTCTTGTCTAAAAGCGTCTAAGCGAGATTGAGTTAAACGCTTAATGCTAATAATACCTTGAGTAGGTATTCAACGTCCCTAAAAAACAAAATGGGTCGAGACAATGTCTCTAACAAAACCTTATTAAAACACTTAATTATTAAAAACACATAAGAAAGCCTAAGCAAGTTAAATGTTTTCTGTCTAAAAAGAGACAAAAGCCAAATAAGTGTTTACTTGATCAAATGATACCATGAGCTACATAAACACCTCATCTTTTGATGAAGTATTTATATACGTTTGGTATCTTCAATTAAAGAACTTAATTATAAAATTATACCTAAGGGTAGGAAATAAAAAAAATACTTTGTTGTTCTGAACAAGCAACAAATGACATTAAATGCTCAACGTTGAAAAATAACAAAAGTGATATTTGATAAATTGATTGCATATCAAGTCTAATCAGAAGCAGGTAACAGGAAAGACATTCACATAATGTTTTCTCCTAAGAAATAAAGATTATAAAACCACGTCTAAACAAAACACCAAACAAGTAAAACACCTAAATACACTCAAACAGTAACAAGACACAAGAAAACATAAAAGTCTAAACAGAAGATAAAAACATTAAAAGATAAATAGAATTGTCATACATGTTTTTACCTTATGCAGGTCAATCACTACGAACACTCATTTTATAGATATCAAAATGAATGTTGGAGAAAAAGAAAAAAATGAACGTTAATCAAACTATCAAAAGTTGTGTCAAAAATCAAGTCAAAATCACTTTTGATAAATGTTCTGAAAAGCATGTCAACTTTGATAAAAAGACAACATCCTATGACTAACACCTAAACAAATAGCTAAAAAGGAACAAATCTCAAGATAAGTTTCGTCAAATGGTCACATTGTCAAATTCCAAAAATAAGCATCATGACAATGACTATATTTACAAGGTGTAAATAGAAGAGCATAAGAAAGAAGAAGATGGTGATGAAGATGAAAGAAAATATGAAGATGTGAAGATATCTCATCATCCGTTGAGCGAGGGAATCTCTTTAAGTTGTCAATGCTAAATCACTCCTATTAAGAACAAGGAGAAAGAGAAGAGCTCAAGAAAAAAGAAAAGAACACTCACAAGCTTCATCAAAATATCCACTTGAAGATAGAGTGAAAGAGTGAAAAATAACAGAGTCTCTCAAGCTTCATTGTAATATCAACTTGTGCTTGTCACATGAGAGAAAGAGAGAAAAGAGCAAAGTAAAGCATTCCTCTTGCACTTCATTGTATTGTATGCTTACTTTTGTAAGGAGAGAAAAAGAGAGATGAGAGAAACACCTGCGAGTGTTTAGACTGCTTTCTATTGTATTCAAATCCTCCCGTAGAGATATATAGTTTGAACAACTTGTAAGCAATCTATGATTGCAATTCTAAAGAGAATCAAAACTCTTACAGCTTAACTTTGACAAGTTAAGGAAATCTAGGCGAGATCGTCTAATACCAAGAGTAGTTGGAATACTCAATTGATCTAGGGTAACTAAAGTTTATTCGTTGATCAGGGATACTAGGAGTGATGAAGAATAATGCACAACTAGGAGTGGATGAAACTCAAGGAAGTCTCGGCAGGTAGCTAAGTACCAAGAGTGCTGTAAATACTCAAGGAAATCTCGGTAGGTAGTTGAGTACCACGAAGGAAATCTCGATAGGTAGTTGAGTGTTAGGAGTGGTGCGAATACTCAAGAAAATCTCGACAAGTAGCTGACTATCAAGAGTGGTGCGAATACTCAAGGAAATCTTGATAGGTAGCTGAGTACCAGGAGTGGTCGAATACTCAACTGATATAGGGTAACTGGAGGTTATTCACTGATCAAGGATACCAAGAGTGGTGAATTATTCTACATAGCTAGAAGTGGGGTAAACTAAACTAGATGAGTCTCAAAGGCATTGAGAGGGATACCAGGAGTGGTGAATAATACTACGAAATCAGGAGTGAGTTAAACTCAACTGTACTTCATTGAATATCTAATGGAACCCTCTAAGTTAATTTAGAGGAGAACTCGAGGTAGCCCTAACAGGTGAACCAATATAAAAAATCTTCTGTGTTTTTATCTATTGATAGACGATGTAGTTTGTTAAACTTTCCCAAGCTCACTCTTGTATAATGTGCTTTACACAAGACTTTTGTCTACACTCTAACTTGGATGCATAAAGTAGGTTAAGTAAACGATTTCACTAGGATAGCATTTACAAACAAGTATTATGTCTATCATGATCAGATCATAAGTTGCGAAAAAGTTTGGAAACACTATTCAACTCCCCCCCTCCTCTTTTAGTGTTTTCCCACACCTTGACCATGATCTTTTATCTAGCCATAACAAACCCCTACGCATCTCTTAAATGAACTGATCGGTTGAACGATAAACAAGATTAACAAATAAGAATGATTATGTTTCCCCTAAGTCAATTCATTAGTGTATGAGCCGCAATTGAGCCAACACTAATTATAAGCCCATGCCAAAAGTTTATAAATGCAAGTTTGATATTCAAATAGTTGGTTACTTTTTACTACACATTTATTACACTACTGGAAAAGCGCGATTTACAGACGGCCTTTTACCGAAGGCTTTGAAGCCTTCGGTATTGAGATGATTACCGAAGGCTTTTAAGCCGTCGGCAACTCCCTGTTTAATTTAAGTCCTAAATTAGGTTTTTCATGCCCCAATTTCATTTTACATCAACTTCGTCGTTTTTGTCTGTCATTCCTCTCTGCAAACACTTCCCTCCCTTGCTTCAAGCTCCGTCAGTTTGTCGGTCAGTCACCGGTGGTGGTCCGTGACGATGGTGAGTGGTTCGGTCATCGCTCTTCGTTCACGGTGCGTGGTTGTTCGAGGAGTGTTGGGCTAGGGTTCGTCGTGGGTTGATTGGTTCGTTGACGGCTGGTGGTGTGGAGGTTGAGGGACTTTGTCGGAGGGCCATTGTGGGCTGCTGTCGCTGTCGTGCTCGGTGAAGCGGTATCTTGGTAGAGGTAAGTTCCACACAACTTCATTCACACTGTGATGTTCATATTGGTGAAGCGTAGACAGTGTTGTTGCCTTCATCTACTTTTCATTCACTTGTTAGCATTACTCTGTGTAGGAACTTGGTTGAGGGACTTCGTTGGAGTGACCGTTGTGGGGCGTCGCCATCGTGGTGTGCAAAGGTTGCATCGTGAAGGGCTATCTCGGTTGAGGTAAGTTGTGCTTTTACAGATTCATTATGAGTTATGATGTGATCTTGAATTGTTTGATGTTGTTGTGGCTTGATTGTATGATGTTGTTTGATTGAGAAAGATTGGTTTTTAATTGGAATGAGGGGCAAGGAATTGGCATGCCAGTGAGAAGGTTTGAGAATCAAGTGTTAGCTAATTAGAAGAATTGATGGTGTTTTGTTTTACGTTATTATATATATTGATAATAATCCTAATTATTATGAGGAAATGTGTATGGTAGTGTGTATACTAAAGCACTAGTTTTGTTGGTAAAAGAAGGAGATGTGGTTGAGATAATAATAATTGTTAGGGGAAAAGTAATGAGTTTGATGAGAGTTTGGGCCTTGTGAGTTATGAGTGGTAGAAACGTGAAGCATCATGGTTGACAGAGGGTGGTATTTTGGATGTGTCTATTTTTCTTCTATGAGTGAATTTGTGAAACAGTTGATGTGTGGCCCCCTTCAATAAAAGGAGGCTGTATAATTCAGAGGATCTGTTCTGTGTCATGTTTCTAGTGCTATTCATAGGTTCTTGATTAAAACATCAACTCCTTTCCACTTATCCCCAAAGCTAATTCTGTCCAACCTCAAATTCTTGGCTTTTTCTTTATCAATAGTCAAATCCACTAAGAACCCATTCTTCAAGCACATGGTTGAAGCTATGTAATCCTATAATATAGCAAAAGTTGAACCAAATTATAAGTCAATCAAACAAGTACAAATGAAACAAACTTTGCTGTGTAAATAGAAAAAAACAAGCACCGGAAACGAAACCACATGAAGTTGTTGTGTCTGTGTTGTGAAAGAAAAATACTCAGAGGATAACCAGATCCAGATTAGTGATCATTAATAAGTTATTATGAGTTCTGATTATTCTGATTATTCTCCTAACCCAATTGTCCTAAAAAGTAAAGGGCCATAGAAGCCAATGACGTTTATCCCTGTCATTTGCTGGAAAAAGGGTATAGCTACTGCCATCACCAGCTGAGGCCTATACCTTCGTTTCAAAATGACCTTAAATGATTGTTTGTTGTTGGCTTTTGAAGAACTTGCTTTTATAAGATCATCAAGTTCTGCCTGCACGTCTTCTATGCCTCGAATTCGCTGAAGTAGTAACTTGGCCTTTTGATGGTCATGCCCGCGTTGTATTAAGTTGTTGGGAGTTTCAGGGAGGAAAAGTGCACCAAATGTTAGGATTGAGGCTGGTACGCCTGCCATTGCTAGAGACACACACCAACCCCACCCACCTTCTATCTTCTCTATTCCATAGTTGATTAGGGTAGCAAACAAACCACCAATGCAAATGCTTAATTGGAAGCCATTGCTAGTTGCTCCTCTTAGTTGTGGTAGTGCCATTTCAGATAGATACAGAGGAACAGCCTACAGAATCAGTCCAAAATATGAAAGAAATTACGGTCTTGTTATTTTTATTTGGTAAAATAACTAAGAAAATGTTTGTATGTGGGATGGTTGAGCCAAGTTTGCAGCAAAGTAGGCATCTCTAACTTATTCTAGAAAACATGAGAATTACCTAAAGTCCCTCTATTAGACGTGTAGTTTGAATATTGCAGTAATCCTAAAAGCTAAACCACCACGAAATAAATCATAATCAAATGGTTATTCTCTTATTTTCATTTTGTCCTCAACAGTCAGAAGGAACTTTGCAAAAGAGAAGCTAGATCCTAAAAAATTTCAGGAAAGAAAATTACATAGTTTTAATCTTCTAAAAAGGGGAGAGGGAGACCAAGAGGTTCTCCTTTTTGTTGGCAAGATAAACATTGTCTAGTCTTCAATTGAATCTAAAGTTGTACTAAATGTTTGAAATGTTTGAATCCTAACAAAACATTCTATAATTCCTCTGTAACAATGAATCTGCTTTCTCTTTTAAGCTCCAGGAATCATGTCAATGACTTAATTTAAAGTTATAAAATCATTTAAACAAACTAATATAAAAACTATATTGTTTGGAAAGGTTGTAATTAATATTTTTTTGAAAATAAAAACCTAATACAGTAATCACAAAAATTAAAACTAAATTATAAGAAAAATAATTAAAAGTCTTAAACATTGTAACTATCTCTAACCCCTTCAAATATAATGCATTTCTTCCTTACACTTAAATAAATCACTAAATACTTATAACATAAAAGGCTAACATAATTAACATTTTCTCCTAATAAATACTCTATTAGACTCCGTGTGATATTAGACATACTATCTTAGATTAATCAACACAGAAAAATACTTCTAATTCATGTATATTTTACCATACGTTTTCTAAATATGCACATCTTGTCCTTATTATGGGACACATACACATGTCCTAGATTTTTCTTTTTTTTTTTTGAATATGTAATTACCGAAGGCTTTTGCCCTTCGGTAATTACCTTATGGCCCTCGGTAATTACCGAAGGCTTTTGGCCCTCGGTAATTACCGAAGGCTTTTGACCCTCGGTAATTACCGAAGGGCAGAAGCCCTCGGTAATTGTTAGCGACAAGGGATTTACCGAGGGTTTATTGGCCGTCGATAAGCCGTCTGTAAATGACAATTTCCGAGGGCTTTTGGCATTTTCCGAGGGCTTTTGGCCTTCGGTAATGCCCTTCTTTTTTGTAGTGTTATCAAAGTGTTCGGACAAACACTGACTTTAACATCAGAGTGTGTTTTGCAGATAACACTTGACGCACCTGATTATACCAAATAGGAAAGAGAAAGAGAGATAATCTGAGACTGAAACATCAACCTAAGCGAGGAGTTTAAAAATTATTAGTGTAAAAAGATTTAACCTTGATCCATAAACCGAAATACTTACAAAATAATTCAATAAAAAGATAATTATAGCTACTCAATAAAATCATACTTCTTTCCATAATAATAACAAATGGATTATATAAAGACAAATAAAAAGATTCTAATAAACAATGAATAGATAATTATCACGTTTGACTTTTACAATATTTATTATCATAAAAAAATCACTAACTAAAATAATCATCAAAACCTTTTTCAAATATCCACCCTTAAAGGGCAAAATGCCAAATGGCCAAGGAATAATAACAATCAAGAACATCCTTAGTGAAAAAAATAAATGATCACGAGTATTTGGTCTTGATAATAATTATAATTATTCTTTTACGATTTTTACCTTTGTAAATATAATTAAAAATATTACTAACAATAAAAAAGTTAAAATTATTATAAAAATTAATAAAATATAACTATAATATGTATTTATTGTAAAACCCCAGAAAATGGTGTTTCAGAAGTGGTGGTAGTCTAAAAATAGTGAGACTTGATTATTTTAATATTAAACAGTTTTATTATAAATAGTTTTGTTATAAACGAGTTTCATTATTTTAAAACGTACCATCTATCTAGAAACCACTTTTCTAGAGTTCTCTACCTTCTCTCTAAGAGTTCTTGATCTCAAGTCGTCTGTTCGACAATCAGGAAGTGTCTAGGCGATCTTACCGAAGGCCAAAAGCCCTCGGAAACAGCCTGAAGCCGTCGGTACAAGGTAATTACAGACGGCTTATCGACGGCCAAAGTACCCTCACTAAATCCCTTGTCGCTAACATTTATCGAGGGCTTCCGTCCTTCGGTAATTACCGAAGGGCAAAAGCCTTTGGTAAGAACCAGGCAGAATTAAGTGATATTTGTATTTGTTATCCAACCACACAAACATGCATAACATGTTCACATCACAGACAGACCTGTATAACATTTTCAAACCACAGACAAACCTCCATAATATACATTCCAAAGTCATCCAATCATTAATGGAGTAAACAACAATATAATAACATCGTTTGTATTGTTGAAATTTAAGAACTTGTATTTGTAGATGAAACATTAAACATAAAACATAAAACAATTGTTCATCTAGAAAATGTAATGTAAGAGAATCATAATGTAACATTAAAAATGTTCTAACAACTATGTTCAATAACAAAATAAAACTAAAAATCTACATAGTCATCATTAGAATGATCTTCATCATCCTGTTGCTCTGTAGATGGCTGGATTGGTGTGGGCTGGACTGGTGTGGGCTGTTGAGGGACAACAAGTGACAGGGAGGGTCGTGGCTGAGTTAGAGGGACAGTGGAATGAATGTCTGAAGCATCAGGCAACGCTCTCATGACCAGGGACTTGAAGTTTGTAAACTCGGTTCTCAAGTCATTGTAATTTTCTCTCAAATCATGATTTTCCTGGTCACGTTTTTGTAGTAGCTGTGTCAAGCGCTCGATGGTCTCTTCAGCAGTAGTTGTGGAAGAAGAAGGTTGGTGCTTTAGAGTACCTCCTCTTGATATTGTATAGTTTGCAGCAAGTTGTCCTACACCGTACACTCGTCCCTTTTTCTTCCCACCAACGACATCAACCCAGCACTGTGTCCTACGAATGTCGTCGTCCTCATTAGTCGCATCATCTGGTGTAGGAGCTGACCCATGTTCGGATCTAATCTGTGAAAGTCTCGTAGAAAATTCTTCCTGTTCAAACATGAAAAGCAATGTTAGGGAATGATACAATAACATAATGAGAAATTAATATTAGTACCATTGTTATTTGCTTACATGAGTCTTCCGAGATCTTTCATCAACGAATTGATTAGTGCCCTTCCGAACATGAGTCTTTGCAAAGACCTCATCAACATGGACCGCCCGTCCAGAGCTTGTGCCTGTAACAGAATTTATAGTTAGAAGTGTACGTGAAATAGAAATTACATAAGTTATATATGAAAGAAACACAAAAGTATTGAAAGTTTACCATACGAATGCCATGCTCATGAACCGTGATCGACCCACCAGTATGCAGGGTACCACCCTTTTCAGAAGCTCTGTTCCTCTGGGTTGTAGCACACTTATTGCGAAACTCTGTTGAATTCCAATGAGCGAGTAAAGAGTTCCAAATGTACTCGCCCAACCAGTAAGGGCTCCCCTGCATTGTGGGAATCCCTAAACATCTTTGACAGCCGATGAGATGCTTTCATGTGGAAATTTCTGTGTATTTGAGTTTCACGTTCAGGTTTCCACTGCACCTTCATCTGTAACAAAAAAAGAAGAAAAATTGATTAATAAACATACTAAAATAAGAATGACAATTAGTTTAATTGGTTGTTTACTGTAAAACGCTCCGAGAATGGCTTTCTGTTGTCTATAGGTATTGCTCCCCAAGTAGGCCATGGATTCAAATATTGTTGCTTAATTGATCGTGTGATGGTCTGGGAAGCAACCCTGGATGGAATAAACCTACATATAAAGAAATAAAAGTCATTTGAAGTAAGATAAACTTTAAACATCAAAATGGTTAAAAAAGGGATTAAAGTCTTACCCTTTACCATATGGCTCAATCCATGGTCGATCATGGAGGGGCGGGTCAACATCATCACCATCACCAGCTAAATCTGGATCAGCAGATGGTGTGACAGTCTCAGAAGGCGGTATAGAAGATGAGGAAGGTATAGAAGTAGGGTTAGGGGGAGCAGTAGGGGTAATAATCACAAGGGGATGAGTGGGTGTAGGAGGAGGGTGTACTACATGGTAGGAGGAGGGTGTACTACAAAGGTAGGAGGAGGGTGTACTATAGAGGTAGGAGGAGGGTGGAATGCATTGAAATGGTTACAAATAAAGTGAAAGAATAAAAAAGTGTAAGGAAGGATCAGTACAAGATAACGTTAATGTAACATAATTGCATACAACTTTTAAGCTGGTATTTTGCATAACTCAATTGGAATGTTTTTGAAATGCTAGTTAAATTTGCTACAATAAATGTCCAACATTCAATCATCGTCATCATCATCTTTGGCTTCTTCTTCTTCTTCTTCTTCATACTCATCATCGTCATTTTCTTCTTCTTCTTCATCATCATCATCATCATCATCATCATCATCATCATCATCATCATCTTCTTCTTCTTCTTCTTCTTCTTCTTCTTCTTTTTCTTCTTCTTCTTCTTCTTCTCCTTCTTGTCGTCCTTGTATTGATGCTTCTAATTCATCTCCATCACCATCAGAGTCGTGCAATGCGATTATACGTTCAACTTCAATAACTTGTTGTGCTTGTGGCATTTGGTCAAGTCGGTAGGCGACATCTTCCTCAACCTCATTTGAGTCAATGCGGCCTTTAGGCTTGGTTTGTATTGCAACAGCTCAACCACATTTGTCAATATTGCGGAATGGTGGATATGACACATAATAAATCTGTCTGACATTAGTTGGTAGAATGAAAGGATCAAATGATTGATATCTTAATCTTAGGTAGAGTTCGACAATGTTAAACCTAGGATCCACTCTAGTACCAGCTCTAGAAGGATCAAACCATTCACAATAAAAAAGTACAACTCTATTTGGAGAAGTAGTGATGTTGTACTCTAGCTCATATATTTTATGAATGATGCCGTAGAAATCATCATAGGAACCTTCTGTAAGGCCCTTGACATACACACCATAATTTGTTGTTTTCTTTCCTTTAGACCACTCATGTGTATGGAATTTGTAACCATTGGTGAAGTAAGTGTGCCATTCTTTCACACATCTCATTGGTCAATTGGATAGATGTCTTAACTCTTGAACTGTGGGAGTTAATACCTGATTAAAAACCTACAAAGATATGAAGAAAATTTCAAAGCAAGAGTCAAATTAACCTTGCTCAAAACATGGGAAAAAGTACATACCTGATTTCTGAACCATTGAGGAAACTCTGAGTGTATTCTAGCAGAAGCATTTCCTTCTGTGACTTGCTCAGCCACAAGAAATGAGCTGGTACGAATGAAATGAATTAGTGTATAACAATTTAAGCATTGCAAAGGTACGAGTTGGATGACGACATACTCAAGGTACGACTTAACTTCACTACAATTGATTAAGACATGGACATGAGCAGAGTTGAAATTCAGCATCAGTTAACCAATGAGTAAATTCTTTCCCTGCATGATGGCCTGATTGTCGAAAAACTGACAATTTACCTTGACAGGGTTCGGCTTACCATTGCATTTCATTTCTTACATTAGTAGAGGACAACATGAAGTTTTTGAAATAATGTGAACAAAAATACGTTGTCTCTTTGTGCAAGTAAGTTGCACAAATTGACCTTCTACTCTAGCTTTATTTTTAACTGAACGTTTGGATTCTCCCATAAACCTTTCAAAGGGATACATCCACCTGTATTACGCCGGTCCCCCAAGCCAAGCTTCATAAGAAAGATGAATTGCAAGATGCTCCATTGAATCAAAGAATGCAGGTGGGAATATTCTTGCTAATTTGCATAGAATAATTGGAATATTTTCTTCCATCTTTCTTAGGGAATTTTCCTTTAGTGTCGTGCAACACAAATCTTTAAAGAAGTTATTGATTTCTATAAGTGGATTTAACACGTGCATTGGCAAACAACTCAACGCAAGAGGGATGAAAGTCTCCATAAATACATGACAATCATGACTCTTCAACCCTTGAATAGTAACGTTATGAACATTGGCACATCTGGACAAGTTAGAAGAATATCCATCTGACATTCTAAGCTCCTTGATTCATCCACAAACTATTCTTGCCTCCTCTTTTGACATGGTGTAATTTGCTTTTGGTTTGAACAATCGGCCGTTAGCTTACGCCATCAACTCTAAGTCTTTTCGCCCACAATACGAAGGTAAATCTTTTCTTGCTTTGTCATTATCTTTTGTCTTCCCTTTAACATTCATAACTATGTTGAAGACATTGTCAAAGAAATTTTTTTCTATATGCATGACATCTAGGTTATGTCTTAGCAAGTTGTCTTTCCAATAGGGAAGATCCCAAAATATGCTTCTTTTAGTCCAATTATGCCACTCCTTAAACCCTTCTATCCTATTCTGACCACATTCAGTGACTTTTGGCAAGTCTTTCACTCTTCTCCAAACATGTGATCCGGTCAACTTCGGCGGGGGCATATCTGTTTCAACTTACCCTTTGTGAAATGCCTTTTTGTTTCTTCTAAAGGAGTGATCAATGGCCAAGAACCGTCAATGGCAGTCAAACCAACTACTTTTTCTACCATAACTCAATTGCAATGACTTTGTATGCTCCATGCAATGTGGACAAGCTAATCGACCATGCGTGCTCCAATCAGATAACATGCCATAGGCTCGGAAGTCGTTAATAGTCCACATCAAAGCTGCCCTTATAATGAAATTTTGCTTCTTTGAAACATCATACGTCCAAACACCATTCCATAGCTTCTTCAAATCATCAATCAAAGGTTCCAAATATACATCATTCGCTGATTTGGGATTAGATGGACCTGGTATTATACACGTTAAAAACATGTAAGGCTTTGTCATACACATCTTAGGTGGTAGATTGTATGGGGTAACTATCACCGGCCAACATGAATATGGTGATGCAGACGCCTGAATGTACGGCGTAAACCCATCAGAGCATAGACCAAGTGTCACGTTACGCGGTTCACTAGCAAAGGATGGATGTTTACGATTGAAGTGCTTCCAAGCTTCACCATCAGAAAGATGACGCAAAACTCCTTCAGTTTTGTTTCCATCATGCCATGTCATGTATTGTGATGTTTGCATTGAAGTAAACATTCTTTGTAATCTTGGAATTAGAGGCAAGCAGAACATAGACTTTAAGGGAATTGTTTTTTTTTGTCTTCGTCCTGCATGCATCGTGATATCGAGGTGAGCCACAAAACTTGCATTCAACCAACAATGCATCATTTTTGCCACTGTCATTGTCATAGAATAAAATCCATCCATGAACACAACAATCAATCTTCTTGGCCTCCAATCCAAGCTTTGAAACACATCTTTTCGCTTGGTAATAATTCTTCGGCATAGAATTGTTTGGTGTTGTCAGATCTAACATCAATTTTGTAAAGAAGTCCAATGTTTGATTGGGAACGTTCCAATTAGATTTACCAGCCATTAGCCTAATTCATACTGATAATTTAGATTCAAATAAACCTTCAAATACAGGTTGATTTGCCTCTGTCAGTAAATTGTAAAACCTCTTAGTGGTTTCATTTGGAGACTCTTCATCATGACTATCATTTGCTTCTTGTTCAGCATGTCGATGAAGAGCATTGTCGACCATCTCTTGCATATAGGAAAATTGATCTATCTCATATGTATGTACAATATTATTCGAACCTGATGTAAGCCGCTTTTCTGTTGCAGTGGAGGTGGAAGGAATTTCTTCACCGTGAAATGTCCAAACCGTGTAATTAGGCATGAACCCTTTTTGGTATAGGTGAACTTTGACGTCTTCATCTTTCAAAATCCTTGTACATTCGCACTTGATGCATGGGCATCGAATCCCTCCATCAAGAGCATAATATTGATATCGTCGAGCCGTCTCCACAAACTCTTCAACTCCGATGACAAAAGATTCCTTCAAACCTCTCCTTCTGCTATAACAACGGTCGTACATCCATCCACGGTGGTTGGGAAAATGGGTCATGTTCTGTGACAAGCCAAACAAAGGCAAACTTAGCCAAAACAGCAACACTCCATGTGACATAAGTAATAAAGCTATTACTACTCAAGTCGAACATGGAAGGCAATTTGAACACTATTGTCCTAAGCATACAATATGTATATGCAAAGAGAAGTCCTCAGTATTGAAATGCCTTAGACGTCCTAAGGGGCTGTGTATTAAAGTTAGAGGAGACAACTTATTACTACTAAAGTTCTCTTGTATAGAGTGCTTCCAAATATTATGTAGGTTCTAAGTGTTTATAGTATTTTTACCCTTCTCATTGCATTGAGAATGTGTGTAGTACCATAGGATTTTAAATGACTACTTAACTTAATCAAGTAGTAGCCTGATAAATGAAATACAATATACATCAACATACAATATATATACATCAAAATAGTTTAGGCAATCAAATATCTATAAAAGCATGTACATATTAACATAATTTAGGCAATTAAATAGATATAAAAGTATCTAGTGACAATCACATTAGTTAAAATAAGTCTACATTGGGTCTAGTTGCAAATTTTCAGCCTTTAAGCACACTTTTTAGGTTCTAAATACTCAAACTTTGAGTTTGAGGTAATTCTTTACTTTTGACAAATTTCCTAGCTTCATTCCACTAGTTTAGACATGGTAGGATGTTCACATTACTTAAAATAAGTGTCTGGATGCAAATTCTCACCAAAAAAAGCACACTTTTATAGGTTCCAACTACTCAAAATTTGAGTTGTACCTAATTCTTTGCTTTTGAATAGTTTCCTAGGTTCATTTCACTACTTTAGACATGTTAGGATGTTCACATTAGTTAAAATTATTCTACATTAGTTCTATTTGTAATTTTTCACCCTTTGAACACACTTTTTAGGTGCTAAATACTCAAACTTTTAGTTTTAGTTGATTATTTGCTTTTCACTACTTTCCTACCTTGATTTCACTAAGTTAGACTTGTTAGGATGTTTACATACCTTAAAATGACTCTACATTAGGTGAAATGACAATTTCTCACCTTATAAGTACACTTTTTAGATACTAAATACTCAAACTTTTAGTTTTAGGTTATTCTTTGCTTTTCACTTCTTTCCTACCTTGATTTCACTAAGTTAGACTTGAAGGATGTTTACATACCTTAGAATGAGTCTACATTAGGTGAAATGACAATTTCTCACCTTATAAGTACACTTTTTAGGTACTAAAGACTTAAACTTTGAGTTTTAGGTTATTCTTTTGTTTTTTATGGATTATTTACAATGTTTTAATCATATCTTTGCATTTGGAAACATAAACCTGCACATGCCAACCCAGAATCAAAAATTGGAGCAAACAAATTTTCAAACAACACTTAATTTGAACATTGCACCAGGAAAATGCTTCTAATTTGGTGGTTTTAAACCCAATATTGATTGGAAGTGATTCAGCAGCTCAATTGATGCATCAAACAGTATTGTATCATCCTTTTAAACATATTTAAACACTTAAATAGTTTGAAAACAGATTGCAATGTGAATTCACTGGTTCACTTCCATTTTAAAGCCATTTTTGATGGTTTAAGACATGATTCTACATATAGGCATAAAAATGATCATTTCAACAGTGCATACAACTTTAAAATGGCAAAATAAACTTGCTCAAACGTTGTATATGCATAAACACAGCAAGATTCAACAAATCATACTTGCTATAGCCAAATATGCATTAAAATGTCAACAAACCTGCACTATAATTTTGTTGTGTCTTAGGCCATTTAACATCTCCTAGCTAAGATTTTGTATCTAGATATAGTGAATTAGGACTTCCATTAGCTTGTTTATGCTGTCCAGTTTATTCCAGTGTGTTTTCAATTTTAGTGCTAATTTTGGTTTAAAAATGCTGCATAATTGGCTATAGCAGGTGTGATTTGAAGCATCTAGTTATTTCTGTGCATTGTGAATGTTTGATCAAGTTTATTTTACCATTTCAAACCTGTGTGCACTGTTCATTTGGGCAAATTTGAGCCTACATGCAAAATCACTTCCTAAACCATCAATTTTGCTTAAATTTGGAAGTGAATTAGTGATTTTCGAGTGTAGTGTGATTCCTTGTTGTTTCAATGTTTAAACACCTTTAAATTGATGATATAAAGTTGCTTAAATCATCACTTGAGCCTTAGAGACACTGCCCCTCATTTTTGGGTTTGAAAGCACACTTTTAAATACTTCAATTTTGAGATTTATGTACTACTTCCAATTTGACATGTTTCTTAGTTTCATTTAAGTACTTTAAAGTTGTTAGGATATGAAGATTGTACATTGTTAGGTTACTTTAGCTGAAATACCATTTTCTCACCTATTTAATACTCTTTTTAGGTTTTAGGTTGTAAAATTTTGTGATTTTGCTACATGATCCAATTTGACATCTCTCTTAGCTTCATTTAAGTACTTTAAAGGTATAGGGTATAGGGTATAGGGTCGAACTCATCATATGCACAATGAGACACCGCTACGCAATCCCTCTAATTCTATGTTGCACTCAGACTTGGGTATAGGGTCGCACTCATGATATGCACAATAATCATAATAATAAAAATGAATATACATAAATTGCCAAAATAAATAAAGACAATCATATATAATAAATAGAGGGAAAATAAATAAAATAAAATAAACTAAAACCACATCAATTTTGCGCATTTAATTAAGAAGGCCTAATTCTCTAGCGTCTCCAGTGGAGTCGCTATCTGTCGCAACCGGGATCGCGACGAGACGGTGAGCCAAAAAACAAACGGGTTTTGAGAAAAATTTTGGGAGTCGCCACCGTAATTTATTGTGGAAAAATTATGGAAAACCAAAAAATAAGACATGGTCTGTGAAAAGTAGATTTTAAGTTCGGGAATCGGTTACCACTATAAAGTTGACGTCGTTTTTCAAAATGTTTAATTTTCCCTAAAAAAATAATATAAAGAAATTATTAAGAAAAAAAATTATTTTTTGTTTTATGAACCCGATAAGGATTGACCTTGCTCCTACGTATATCCATTTATGATGGACAATTAGGGATCGCGTAGTTCTTTATCTAGAAAAAGGTTTGTGAGTTTGTTTGAAAAGTATTATGGATTTTTTTGGATTTTTTTTCACTACAAAAAAAAAGGGCATTATCGAAGGCCAAAATCCCTCGGAAACAGCCAAAAGCCGTCGGAAAAGGACATTTACCGACGGCTTATCGACGGCCAACGAGCCGTCGGTAAATCCCTTGTCGATAACAATTACCGACGGCTTTTGGCCTTCGGTAATTACCGAGAGCCAAAAGCCTTCGGTAATTACCTTTTACCAGGCAGGATTAAATGATAAAGAATCAATGAACTACATTTAAAATCTCTACCAAATTGTAATGCAACTGGTAATGCGATGAACTCTATAATTTCCTTTCAAGTTAAATCATATTCCGGAACATATATCTTGAAGAAGGTAATAATGAATGTAATCTTTTGTCATTCAACAAAGAATAAAGTATGATTCTTATATTCCAATACATATATCTCCAGAAGAAAAAAGGCTACAAATTATAAAATCTAACTGTAAATAGAAAGCTGTTATGAATCGTCATTTACATTCTTGGCAATCTTCAAAAGAAACATTATTAAGATAATTCATTTGCATGATGACACATATAGTCACAACTAACATAAAAATCCATGTCTCTGGGTAGATCAACTGATTTTTCCCTTCAAAAGTTAACTTCAAAGAAGTCCCGAGGGCCTTAACACTCATCACCTGTAAAATTATAGCAATCCAACGTAAATCAGCCTCAGTATTATTGTAGTGAAAAGCAAACATTATAGTAATTCATACCAACTTAAATACCATAGAAAGTAATGAGCCACATATCAAACTCTTAAGTATGTGAAATAATCACACCCTAGACAATCAAGATTCAATCATTAACCATAAACTACCAACAAGATGTTGTAACATGATATAATTCCATTCAAATACATACATACATACATATATATATATATATATATATATATATATATATATATAAAGCAATCTTTTCAGTAATTATACATTCACACCAAGCAAATGAAATTTTATTAACTTCCATAGAACTTAGTCAATCAAATGTAAAATGAGTTACAGTGAAACAATTTACTATGTTAACAATCAAATTCCAGATTTCATCAAAAGAACTCAATTAATTCACCCTTACACTGCATTTTAACAAAACACACAATTATTTCCCCAAAAGAATTCAATTATTTCCCCAAAAGTAATTAATATTATACTTTCAAAAAAGTGATTTAGCCAGTAAGCCAACTAATGTACAATCTTTGAATTCAAATTCACCAGTACTCTATATGCTTTAAACACTTGTTCTATTAACAATCCTAATAAACATAGAGCATAAAAGGTCTAATTACTTTAACTTCCTAACCAACAAATAAGTAAAAGTAAATAATTAGCATGCATGGGTTTTACTGTTACAGAGTTAAGCATAAAAAAAAGATAGTTATAACAGAATCACAACATTAAGACACATACACAACCTTGCGAGTTAGTAATTAAAGGAAGACTTAGCAAAATTGAACGGCATTGCAAAAGATAGCACTATATTTGGGTAAGAGAACCTTTTTCATTTCAGCAAAGGATTTTCATTAATGGAAAATGATTGAGATCATTTGATTCAACAAAATGTTTTATGTTTTCATTTTCTTTCCTATTGTCAAAATTTGTACAGGAAACAATGTAAACAGATAACAGATAAATGTTGCTTCCACTTTCATATCCCAACTTTTGGAAAGAATAAACAAAATGAAAACAAGGTGTTACTTTGTAATTGAAATTGAAAGCACTAAACAAAAATAAGAAACATTTTTCACAAACCAAAGCAATAGAGAGAAGAGAGAAATTAACACTTAAGTAACTTATAAAAGAATCCATCTTTGCAGTGGAAATCAGAACATATAAACAAATTAACAACCCAAACAAACAAAATGAGTTGTCTTATTATAATAAGTCCTTTATAATTTAAACAATAGACAACTCAATCATAATGAAAACCATTGGCCACTTTGAGGACAATAAATCTAATTTGACCATGCAGGTACTAAGATTTTGTTAATTGTCCAGGTATATACATGGGGCAAGGGATACTGTGGTGCTTTAGGCTATGGCGATGAGATTGAGAAGACAACTCCAGAGATGTTGACTAGTCTTAAGATATCCATAGTGTAAAAGGGCTTATGTTTATTTATTACTTGTAGGTCTGTGCAAGGAAGAGGAAAACATTTGTGCTAGTTGATTCTGGTTCAGTCTATGGCTTTGGCTCCATGGGATTTGGCAGCCTCGGATTCCTGAATAGAAGGGTATTAGATAAAGTATTGGAACCTCGAATCTTAGAATATACCTAGATATCTCATCATGTTTATGAAATTAGCACTGGCTTGTACCACACTGTTGTGTTCACTAGCAGGACAAAGATATTTGGCTTTGGAGATAATGAAAGAGCACAACTTGGTCACGACACATTAAGAAGTTGCCTTGAGCCAACTCAAATTTTAAATAGAGACACATCTGAAGATGTAGAAAGCATGTGAGGTTCCTAATGCAATCACCTTTTTTTATGTGTGGTTCTGATACATCAGATACCTGACTTCTCTAGTGTCATATCATCACTACTGTTATTTACTATTCTATGTTGTATTATGTTATAGTTTTTTAAAATAATAATAATAAATGACACAACATTGTAATCATTTTAAGAGAGAAATAACAAAGAATATGATAACTTTAAAGCTAAAAGGTATATAAGCATGGATGCTTAAAGCTGCATAGAAGACAAGCCACGTGATTATTTTTTAGTAAATCATAAATCTGCACCCAAAAATTAGATTTTCATAATATGGCTCATATCATATCATGCTAAAAAGTTTCTCAATAATTAAAATGATTACACCATATCTCTTTCACGAAGTAGGCAACTAAGACAGATGATGTTATCATGCTATCAAAAGACTATTTTTTTCATTTCACTCAAAAAGTAAAGTAAATTCTCTTGGTAACATTTATATGCAAATTACTGATGCTTGGCTCCAAGACTAACAAATTGATCAGGCATGAGCAACTCTAGCATATTGAAACTTCAATTATTTAAAAACTCAATAAACATGAAAAAGTATTAAAAGATAACAAAGCTCTCGTTGAAGTTATTTTAGTGTGATGTTGTCTTCATTATTTACTAGTAATGTCAGCAATTCTACAATTACTCATTACACAAATCACAGAGTAATCACCAGACAAAGACAAATGCATCCAAAACCCTTCTCTCAAATTCATCCAAAACCCTTCTCCCAAATATTTCAATGTATTCTATAATGTTTTATTTATAAATAAATCCATCACTTCAGTATCCATAACCCTATTTTTATACCCTATAAACTAATCACATATATACAGGAAGAACCTAAACCAGTAAACACAGAATGAAGGTGTAATTACAACTACCACTGGAACACCAAATGATATCATTGGAAATCTCAAAACCCAAACCAATACCAATTCCAAAAACAAAAATGCATCAAAATAAACAATAGTCTTACAATTTTAGAATGTACCATTTTAAAAATCTCACCTTTAGGAATCAAAGCACTTTCTTTAACCTTCACGGGAGAAGCATTAGTGCTACCACGTGCTCGACCTCCTCAGCAGCGGGTTTCACGCACGAACTTTTTTTCGAACGACTGGCTTTGAGACCTATTAAGGCTCTCGCCAGTGCAAGGCGGGTTTGGGAGTTTTCCTGAGGTTTGAGACATTAATCACAAATTTCACTCAGTTTATTCCAGAGATGGGGAAAAAAGACGGAGAAGGATGGGAACACTTACCACTGGCCGAGAATGATGGCAGAATGGACGACCATCCACAACGGTAGCAGGACTCCGATAGGTCACACGCACTGAACGAAGAAGCACTCTCACTAGCCGACCCTCTATGAAGGAAGAGATGTGCACACTAGGGTTGCGGAGAAGAAGGGTTCTAAACGCTTCTAAAGGTTTCTAAGTGCTCTGGCTTATGTCCTCGAAGAGGGAGAATCACCCTCCAAAATGTTTAATTTGATTTCCTGAACGGCTGAGTAAATCCTTCGACCATATCATTGCTTTTACCGGCGGCCCAAATCCTTCGGAATATCCCTCGGTAAAATAACAGTACCGGTGGAACAATATCCTTCGGTAAATATCCGCCGGAAATTTCAGGATATGTTGTAGTGTTTTAAAAGTGAACCGGCAAGGATTTGGTTTAACACGATTGACATTTTTTATTTCTAAGATCTTGTACTTTTTATTTCAAGAATGGTGAGAAAAAGGAAAGAAACTAGCCATAGGCCAATGAGTACTTATATTCCAAAATTTATGATTTTAAAAAAGTATGTTATTTGTGTGTAGTAAAAAAAATACCTTTAGAAAGACCTTCAACGAAAAGAGAAAAAAGAAAGGTGCGGATATGACATACATTTTCAGCTTTCAATACTCCTCTGGTTCTTCCTTGATAGTTTCTGTTCGTAGAGTTCCTCTAGCGTGAGAACTTACTTTTCTCTATACTCTTCTGTACTCTTTCTATCGCCATTATTTCAGAGTCTTTCTCCCTCCCCCCCTTTTCATGACATGGTGCGTATTTATATACACACATTGTAATATTATGGTAATTTTGCCCTTAATTGTGAATTAATTTTCAACGAACAAAATAAGGAAAGAAAATGTCTTGGCTCCAAGAAAAAGAAATCAAATAATATTCAAGACATTAATTATAATTATTGTTAGAAAATTTGTACATTTATAAAATCATATTTTCCTCTTATATACTATTTTAATTATTGTTTATAATTATTAGCATAATATTGATTCAAATTATTACCATATTAAATGAACATTTCAAAAATATTTTGTCCGGTATTATAGTTATTATTTTATCCTTTTTACCCACCATTAATTATTATTCTCTTTTTTTTTTATTTATTTACTTACCCGGACAAAATTGGGTGTTGACAACTGCCCCTCTTTATTTAGATTTTGCTAGATAACATGAACTTTAGAGTTTTTGTATTATCATAGTAAAAGTTAGATAAAGATAAAGACACTAATTTCGTTCGGGTCCAAAGAAAAGGAGAGAGATTACCTCGAAGCATACCTGGTAGAGAATGTAGCAACCTTGTGGATTTTTTTTAAGAGTCGTGACACCTGCGGAGGGTGTGTCATACCCTACGAACATCGCTGGAGAAGTGTATGAACCTCGTGGATTGAAACTCTTTTTTCTTTTATTTTTTTGAGAGGCGCAAGAACCTTGAAAAATTTGTTGGAGAGGCGCACGAACCTCGTATAACTTGATGGGGAGAGGCACGAACCTCGTAAAATTTGATGGAGAGGCACACGAACCTCGTAAAAGTTGCATATTTCCTTCTCCTTTTCCGAATAAAAAGACTTTTTTGGAATAGTGGCCGAAGATGTAATTTTCCCATTCTTTAGCTCAATCTCGATTCTTTCGGTCTATGATAATGATATCAGCAAAATTGGAAGTCACATTTTCGATCATATGCTCATAAAAAGGTGGTTGTAGCATGCTTACAAACATTGCAACCATCTTTTTGTCATATAGAGGTGGATCAACTTATGCTGCCAACTCTCTCCATCGTTGCGCATATTCCTTAAAAGACTATTCCTCTTTCTTCGCCATGTGGTGTAATCGTAATCTATCTGGCGCGACATGCATGTTGTATTTGTAGTGCCTTACAAAAGCATCTTCCAAATCTGCCCAAGAACGGATATGAGAGAAATCCAGATGCGTATACCAACTCAATGATGATTCAGCCAAGCTATCTTGAAAGAAATGGATAAGCAAATTTTCTTCATGAGCGTAAGCAACCATTTTTCGACAATACATGGTCAATTGGTTTTTAGGGCATGTGTTATCCTTGTATTTCTCGAATTATGGCACCTTAAACTTATGTGGGATTATCACACCTAGGGCTAGGCTCAACCTCGCCACATCACTAAACCCATAACTTTCAGACCCCTCTATGGTTTTCATCTTGTCTTCCAACATTTCAAGTTTACTTTTCGCTTCTTCTATGTCTGTGTGCATGGTGGCCTTAGTTGAAACATCATGTGCAACAACTGTGTGAGGAGACTTGGATATTTCATTCACCTTCGTCTCTATCGTGTGGATAGGCCCTTGAGCTCTAGTACGCTATTGGTTATGGGAAATGACAAAGAAGTGTGCTCTGCCTCTGAGTGATCTCCAATGGGCGGCGTGTAACCTGATGGAAAACCATACATTGGAAACATGAATTGTGTGCCCACAACGTTATGTGCTGGTGGATGAGCCTTATCCTTGGCCTTTACAAACGAAGTCTCTCTTGCAACCCTCATGGCTTTCAAAGCTTCTAAGATTTGACCAATTTGATCCTTTAGTTGGCTAATATTAGCCTTTACAGCTTCATGTTCCTCTTCCCAAACTTCCATAGCGTCAGAATTTGCTCGAGTCCTATAAGGATGTCGTGGAAGTCGCGTAGTTTTGTTTTTACTTTTTTATACTTTTTGGCTTTTAGTACTTCCCTGCATTCTACGCCATGGTAATGCGTGCTTGATGTATTGATATATGGGTGGGAAGTCACGTGAGATCCTTATTCACCCTTTTTTTGAAAATTCTGAACTTTTTCACTGATGTACTTTTTGAAATGATTTCCATTAAATTCATGAATTCTTGTTGGAGTTGGCGATGCATAGTGTGTTATGCTTTTCTTTGGGCCCCTATGATGATTCATGAATGATGATGAATGCATGAATGATATCGAATGCATGAATGTATGGACCTATAATGAAAAATCTTGTTTCAACCATTGCTTGGTAGAAAACCGATATAGAAAGACCTTAAAAGAGGAAACCTAGATGCATGCTAAGCTTTTTGTATTTTTTGAATGAAAGAGATTTGAAACCCACATAAAAAAAAGTTTCAAATAAAGCTTCTCATTGACGAAGATATATGCATGATAGTTATTTATGCAGATAAATGGTTATGACTTTTTTCATGATGCAATACTGTGCAAGTAGTTTTTTTTTTTGAAAAAAAAAAGTAATGTCCTGCCTTTGATTGATTTTTTTTTGTATTATTATTTTATTTTTGCGGAGTCAATTTGAAAACAATGGATGTAAAAAATTTTGAAGTTGGATATTCAAAACAGTTCTTGGCATTTTCTTTTGACATTGATATGTGCATGCTTGAATCCACAGAAAAGTTGAAAGTGGTAATGATTTAAAAGGATTTAAAGGATGTTGGCGTGTGATATGTGAATATGAGATACAACACACCAAAAAGATGTTGGTGTTTGGTAAAATAAGTATGGAGATATGGATCCATGAATGTCAAAGTTGCCCTAGTTTTTAGGCATGGGTTTTGTTCAGGATAGGGAACGGGTATGAAAAGGATTTACTGAAAGAAGATTGCCCCAAATGGTTTGATTTTCTTTTGCATGGCTAGTTAGGGAGTTCTCAAATAACACAAGCGAGAAAAACTTTGGCAAGACAAATATGCTCTCTAGTATATGGTAGCCTTAGTGTTTGTTAGAGTCAATCTCATTTCTTTTGGGGAAGGCTGGAAAATGAAGGTTTTCAAGCAATGCACACACACATGTCTCAACAGAAAAATGCTATTGGTTATTTAAAATATTTGGTCACAAAAACGTATAAATTACTCAAAATGTAATGATTTCCCTTTCTATGTTATTTTTGGCAGAATTAAAATGATAAAACTTTTTGAGAAATATTTTTTTATATTTTCCTCTTATCGCATTCATTTGTTTTTTTCAAGAAATTGAATTTGAAGAAAACTATCAACTGGGTCCAATGGGCTTAAAAAAAAGGTCTTGTCACAGTGAATGAAACTTAATTTTGTCAATTTCATTTTTTCCTTGTGTTTTGAAATTTTGATTCCTTTTTTTTTCAAAAAAAAAATTCTTTCTTAAATAACATGATGTCAACCTGACTTGTTCAAAAACATTTTTTTTTTATTTTTAAGACTCAAAATAGGTTACAAAGAATGATAATTTTTTTTGATGAAGAAACATGTCTACATATTAAATTATGATTGCCTTATTTTCGAAAATCTTAACTTAGATAAGTTGCCCCTGGTTTTTTTTATTCATTTTCAATTTTTTATTTTTTTTATTTTTTTGCTAAAAAGATTGCTTGTGATCACTTTGAGATAGTGCCCCTTATAAACTGATTTTTTTTTATGGATAAGATGGATGATGAAAAATGATGAAGAAGAAAACTATTTTCGCAATTTCATGTTATAAATGCTTAAAAAAAATGAAAGTTTTATTAATTCATTTGACTAAAAAGTGTTTGTTTTGCCTTATTAATTTATTCATTAAAGCATGGCATTTTTGTTCTTGTTTTTTTATTTAAATAAAAACATGACACATTTATTGTTATGTATAAAGAAAATGAAGGAAAAATGATGAAAATGTTGCTAACGCATATGATGCATGAAGATGTTTATGCCAAATAATGATTAAAAGACAACATGTTTTATGTTTTTAAGGTAAGTCCAATGTTTTAAGGTCTAAGCATTGTATATGCAACCTCACAGGGATGACTTCCTAAACCTAAAATCAAGGCCGCCAGAGCTATGGTCCTTTTCACAGCATTTTCCACAACAGTTGATATGCAACTAGGTGTGAAATTACATGTGAAGAGAACAAACACTGGTTGGGATTCTCACGATAGCCAAACTGGAAGTAGTCCAGACGTGACACTACTACACAATCCCTCTAATTCTATGTTGCACTTTGACCCGGGTATAGGGTCGCACTCATGATATGCACAATAATCATAATAATAAAAACGAATATTAATAAATTGCCAAAATAAATAAAGACAATCATATATAATAAATAAAGGGAAAATAAATAAAATAAAATAAAATAAAAATAAAACAAAGTAAAACCACATCAATTTTACGCATTTAATTAAGAAGGCCTGATTTTCTAGCGTCCCTAGTGGAGTCGCCATCTGTCGCAACCGAGATCGCGACAGGACGACGAGCCAAAAAACAAACGGGTTTTGAGAAAAGTTTTGGGAGTCGCCACCATAATTTATTATGGAAAAACTATGGAAAACCAAAAAATAAGACATGGTCTGCGAAAAGTAGATTTTAAGTTCGGGAATCGGTTACGCGTAAGGAAAGTGTTAGCACCCTATCGTGTCTGCCCAAAGGCAGTACCTTTAATTAAATGTATAAAGTTGACGTGGTTTTTCAAAATGTTTAATTTTCCCTAAAAAAATAATATAAAGAAACTATTAAGAAACAAAAAATATTTTTTGTTTTATGAACCCGATAAGGATTGACCTTGCTCCTACGTATATCCATTTATGATGGACAATCAGGGATCGCGTAGTTCTTTATCTAGAAAAAGGTTTGTGAGTTTGTTTCAAAATTATTATGGATTTTTTTGGATTATTTTTTAAAAGTGAACCGGCAAGGATTTGGTTTAACACGATTGACATTTTTTATTTCTAAGATCTTGTATTTTTTTTTATTTCAAGAATGGTGGGAAAAAGGAAAGAAATCGGCCATAGGCCAACGAGTACTTATATTCCAAAATTTATGATTTTAAAAAAATATGTTATTTGTGTGTAGTAAAAAAAAAACCTTTAGAAAGACCTTATCTGAAAAGAGAAAAAAGAAAGGTGCAGAGATGACATACCTTTTTAGCTTTCAATACTCTCCTGGTTCTTCCTTGATAGTTTCTGTTGGCAGAATTCCTCTAGCGTGAGAACTTACTTTTCTCTATACTCTTTCATACTCTTTCTATCTCCATTATTTCAGAGTCTTTCTCCCTTCCCCCTTTTTTCATGACATGGTGCGTATTTATATACACACATTGTAATATTATGGAAATTTTACCCTTAATTGTGAATTAATTTTCAACGAACAAAATAGAAAAGAAAATTTCTTGGCTCCAAGAAAAAGAAATCAAATAATATTCAAGACATTAATTATAATTATTGTTAGAAAATTTTTCCATTTTTAAAATCAAATTTTCCTTTTATATGATATTTTAATTATTGTTTATAATTATTAGGATAATATTGATTCAAATTATTACCATATTAAACGAACATTTCAAAAATATTGTGTTCGATATTATAGTTATTATTTTATCCTTTTTACCCACCATTAATTATTATTCTCTTATTTTTTATTTATTTATTTACTTACCCGGACGAAATTGGGTTTTGACACAAAGTATATAAATATATAAAGTCTCCGAATGGATAGATGTTCAAGAAGTATATAAATATATCATTAATAATAAAAAGTCATTCATCTTTTAATAGAGTATCAGAAGCATAAATCATGTGGACTTACCTTATAGGTAAGCTCTCTTTGGAAGCCACCAACAACAAGAAGTTTATCCTTGACTGTCAATGTTCTAATCTGGGTCTGAGAAAATCCTTCCAACAAATTTCCTACATGTCTCTACAAGACCAAAGAATGTACAATTAAGTAAATCAAAGAAAAAAGATATGTGTACTGAAATAAAACAATGATGAAGCCATTTAGATTGTGTTCTAGTATAAAATTTGTCATAATTTGCAACTACTCAAACTTTGTGCAGTTTCAAACCTAAAAAACTACCAATACTAGAGATATCCTTCTCAAATCTATTATGCAGTTTCAAACCACACCCAAAAACCACAAAATGCAAGGCAAATAGTGAAATATCATGCAAATATGATTATGAGTAAAAACCAGATTAAGTGGATTATGTAGAGAAAGTGGAACAGGAAAAGGATGATGACAGAAGTGAAAAGAGATTACAACAATGATGAACTGAGAAAAAGAGTGGAAGAAATTATTCAGAAAGTAAACAAAGGGTGCAAGGAAGAATTGTTGAGAACATCAAGCTTGTTATAGGAGTCAAGCAACGAACAAAGTTAGGCCTTAACATTGAGTTATTAAACTTATTAAAATCTGCCAACAAATTTTTGACTCTTGTGTTGAACTTTGTTGTGGAAATTTCTATTCAAATATAGAACAAGAAACAGCATGCAACCGATCACTATTTCACATTTCTATTCAAATATAGGTTGATGAATATGATTACTTATGTGAACCAAACAAAAGCAAAATCTGGTTTGGTACAACATCATGTGCAAAAGTGAATACAACAAGCAATATGCTAATGCAAGGTAACATACTAAACTGAGAGCAATGCAAACTGAAATTAAATGGAACAAAATCTGCACCTAATGCTCACGTACCTAATTACTATATATATATATATATATATATATATATATATATATATATATATATATATATATATATATATATATATATATATATATATATGTATAATATCTGCACCTAATTGGAAAATAATATGCACCTAATGGCCTCTAATTGTTATATATATAATAACTAATCAACTCAAACCCTAAAACTTGTTTATGTTTTGCAGCTTATAAAGAAGAATGTTCCTTTTGGTAATAAAAAAGAAGAATGATGTTCTTAATCTGCCAGCTTTATCGCATATGTGTCAATGTAATGAAAGTGAAGATAACCTAGTAACTCAATATACATTTCCTATTCAAGCATAACCAAAGTTGAATGAAGTAGTAAATGTGTGTAGCATTTACACAAAAAGTTGAGGTGTGGAATTGTGGTAAGTTAGTAAGCTGATCAAACATATTATGAAAAACAAACATAAGAGAACCTTTTTCAGGTTTCCTCTTTTATTTCCACTATTGCACATTGTTTTAACCCTTTTGGTACCCTAAGCAAAGAGTCAATTTAGGAAAGCACACTCTTCTGTTAACCAATACAGGAAAAGGGAGTTTCCAGAGCAAGAAAGAGTGTGTGTTTTTAAGAGACGTACATAGAGAAAAGAGAGATGGGAAGAGGGAGGGATAAACTGAAGAGGATAGACAAGAAAATCAACAGGCAAGTCACATTTGCCAAGAGAAGAAATGGCTTGCTCAAGAAGGCCTATATGAGCTCTTAGTCCTTTGCTCTTAGCTCTATGAGTTCAGCAGCACCTCACGGTATATGTACATTCATAAATAAACTCTTTATGCTTATGGTTGTCTCATGTTTGATTGTTTGAATGAGAACACAATAACTAACCTAGATTCCTATTTACAACTAGAAACTAGAAACAAGATCAGGCAAATCAAATGAAAGAAGAAAAATGGAACAAAATCTCATGTTTCTCATTATACAATTACAAATTGATCAATTCAATAATCAGAACAACACAAAATCACACACCACACCATATTTCCAACACATGTATATCATCTGTGGGGTTTCAAGTGGGGAACGAAGGGATGTTACCTCGCGAGTGAAGTGTCCCCAATAGGAGTCCTCAAACTGGAAGTGAAGTTCAAGCCAATACAGGTTTGCGGAGGCACGATTGAACTGCAATGGCGATTCACGAGCTCACGTCGTAGTTGAAGCACAATGAAGGGAGGCGAACTCTAACACCCCGCGCCTACGGCCCTTGGACAAAATAACGGTGACGGTTCTCAGATTGGGGAAATCAGAGAAGGGAGGGGAAATGTGTTTCAGTGCGAAATGAAAATGTGAGAGGGAATACCTGATTTTCACCCTAGTGATAATGTGAGCGGCGAACTCCAGTAGCTAACGCAGGCGAACACCGGTAGCCAACGACCAAGACCCTTCGAGAAGATGACTCTAAGGACGTTCTTGGAATGGCCGGCCGAATGATGAAGACGACTTCCTTGATTGAACGACAAGGCTGGAGCACAATGACGGTGGAGGGAACACTGTGCACAAGCGGCAGAGGGAGTTAGGCGAAGGAGTTAGGGGAAGAAAGAGTTGGGAGATTTTGAATATTGGGGGGAATAAGAGCTTTCGCGAAATGAGGGGGAGGGGGATTTTCTTATACACCAACCACTTACCGAAGGTCATTCGATAATGTCTCATGTCAATTACCGAAGGCCTAAATCCTCCAATTATGTACTACTTTACAGACCGTCGGAAAATAAGGGCCGTCGGGAATAGCCAGCCGAAAATCTTGATCATGCAATGGTTTCTGTTTGCATGTATCAAGTAGCCTTTCCCTTCAATTCTTGACTTCAATTAGGTCTTGAGGTTGGTTTACCATCACCAATCAGTGAGTTGTAGGTTTTTGTAGATTTTCATTGTAGTGTAAGTCTCGGTTGGAGTATTTTATAGAGTGGTGCGGTATTGTTAGAGGTAAGGGAAGCTAGTTAATTACTTTTAATAGAAATATGTGGTGTGAGATAGATGGTTATTATAATTAAATTATTATATTGGATCACATGATTTTGTGTTAGTAGTATTTGGTGGAATTACATGCTTTGTACGTGGATGGATTGTTCTTCATGTGTGAAATCTATAGTAGGTATCTTGGTGATGTTGTAATTGATGTTGATGAGTTGAATTGTACAAATTGGACTGTTATAGGAAAAGAGTAATCTTTGGTATTAGTTGTGTGGTATAAAATGGAGGTTTAAGGTAGTGAAATAGTGAGAAAGGCTTATTGGACTGATTTGGTGTAGTTGAGGTGCTTTATGAACTGGTTTGGGTTTGTTTAACACTTGATGATGTTAGATATTGAAGTTAGGAGAGTGTAGTGGTAATGAGGTAGAGCTCTACCCGGTTTAGAACTCATTTTGGAGGAAGTGAACTAGTGAAAACTTGAGTTTGTGGTTCTGTGTGCGTATGGTCAATTTGGAGAGTCTTGGTAAGTCATTTGGGACTTGTTAGAGTCCCTAAGTTGCTTGGAATTTTGCCACAAAAGGTAGGATTCAATTTGGGTCTATAAGTTGAGTTTTTGTGAGTTTTTGAGTGAGATCTTGAGTCTAATTATTTAGATGGAGGTTAGAAGCGTTTAGACAACATTGGTTAAGTATAATTAGGTATATAACACAATCTAGGAAGGTTAAAAGTTGGAAAAATTATATCAAATTGGTCTAAGGCAGTGTGGGATGATAATTCTACAGTTTTCATGCTGCAGAATTATGCAAACTCGTTGAGCGAATGGAAAGAATTTTATTCTTCACAAAACTGTAGTTTTTGTTATACAATTATCTATATAATATTCATTTTAGTAGTTTTATATTACTAAATTGGGATGTTACATATAATATTTTAAATTTGTAATATAATTTTAATAATATTTTTATTTTAATAATTACTATAAAAAGTAATCTCATAATTTAATATATTTTATTATAGTAAAAAAATGAATGCCCATCCCATTCCATTAGTGTAGTTCATCCAAACAAAAAAACCTAATGATATCAAATGAATTTATTTGAAAATTGGCTGACTCAATCCTTTACTGAATAGCTTGACTATTGCAGTGGACCTTTGACCAGCGATGATGCATCGGCAGTCAGAAAAAGCATGCTTCGGGAATAACAAGAAGAATTAGCAACAGGGACTTGGACCGTCATTACATCTATTTCTCTTTTTTTTTTTTAAATAATAATCATAACTAATTGTTCACTTGTATTTTTTAAAATTTATTTCTTTTTTATGTTTATCCATTTATTTTCCTCCCTGAAGTGGAGATGAAGATAAGTGTCACCTATATATTGAAGGAAAGATGCACAACTTCTGTATTTCCATATTTCTTCTGTCCAGAAAAGTTCTCACTTTACTTTTATTCATTTAAAGTTTTCCTTTTGGATTTTCAATTTAAAAGCTTTTTATACTAAACAATTTGAAAGTCAAAAGTATTATTTATATTATACAATTCAGAAGTCATTTCTTTATAAACGTAATTTATGAATTGTATAATTTAAAAGGTATTTTGATTTTTGGATTATATAATCTATAAGTCATTTTTACATTAATTCTTTTTTAAGATTATATAATTTAGAAGTTACTTTAATAAAAAGTGGATTGTATAATATGAGAATGTTGCAGTACTTAAAAATAATTTTTTATAAAAAAAAGCTTTTAAATTGTAGAATTTGGAAATTATTCTAAATTATATAATATGAACATTATTATTAAATATTAATAGGATTTTCATGAGAATGTAATATTTTTATTTTGACCAATTTTAAATGAAAAAAATGAGAGATAAAAAAGATATAAGATAAAAAAAAAAACAGAAATAGAGTGCTGATAACAAAAGGAAAAACGATGAAGAAATAGTCTGAAATCATTTTTGCCTTTTATACCTCTGAAAAGGATAAAGGAAGAAAGCATGAGGTTTAAGAATAAATAATGACGTCATGTGAAAAGTAAAGCAAGCATTCTTCATGCATGAAAGTAATTGAAAATTTTATGACTCTTTCTTGTTTTTTCTTCTTGTCTTTTTGGTAGGTTTCAATTTCTCGTTTGACATGGTTTGACGCGCTTCCAAATGAACACTAACACATTTCAATTAATTTTCTTTTTTATTTTTAAAATTAACTTTATTTGCAATAAATAATGAAAATCAATTTAAACATCACGTTAATATTGACCTTAGTATTTAAAAGTTCTGTATGAACTCCTACCATTTTATTACGTCTAAAAATCAAATCCTCTCCAAATTAATTGAAATTTGAATGAATAATGATGAGAAATTTAACTTGTTATCAAGATCTATTAAAAATGTTAGCAAGTTGAATATATCATTATATTTCTATACTTCTAGACCTATTGATTAAGATAATCTATGTGAAAAACTCTCAAATCATTTAAAACTCAAAGTCAATACTAATTTATATACAATTCATTAACTTTAATGAAATTAAATTAAAACATTGATATAATTTATTGGGATAAAAAGTAAATTAAAGTCACTCTTGCTCTATTGATATAATTTATTGGGATAAAAAGTAGAGTTTAATGTCAATCTTGCTCTTTATTAATTGTTTCACTAAAAAAATCAAATTTTTAGGAATTAAAGTGAAAAGTAATTTATATTTATCATATTTTCCATGAATTAATATGTCTTTCGGAGGAAAATTAAAAGCGGATGAAAGATTAAAATCCAAAACTGAAAAACATTTTGAATGTAAAAATTGACCTAAAATTGTTATCCTACCCTAGAACATATATTAATACTAATATTATACTTATATGTATTTAAATCGTAAAATTAAATTTATCATTATAATTAAGATATATTTGATAATATATTTCAATATACGCAAGAGCAATATATATACGATAAAGGGAATTCTTGCCTAATTTATTACTGAAATGATCGTTTTTTAAACTTGATTACTTTTATTTATTTTGACCATTTTTTAAACTAAAATAACTATTTATAAAGAAGAGCTACAAAATGAAAAGAAAATTATATATAACAAAATTAAAAAATAATTTTATTAACTTGTTCATAATTATAGACACTAGTAAAAAATCGGGTTTTTACAGCGCACATTATGCTACGGTTCAACGAAAACCGCAGCATAATGGTGCGCGGTGGCAGTTTTGTAAATAAAACGAACATATATGCCGCGGTTCTACTGGGAACCGCGGCATATACCCCAGTCAACCATAGCCTTTGACGCCACGTATGAATAAAAAATTAAATAACAGAGTATATGCCGCGGTTCTCTGCACAACCGCGGCATATACCCTGCCAATTTATTGCAGGTGCTGACTGGGTCAGAGAATTTGAAAAGTTGCAGGGGGTATATGTCGCGGTTCTCTGGGGAACCGCGGCATATACCCCTGTAACGTCTCAACTTCTCTGCCAGTCAGAGAATTTCAGAAGTTACAGGGGGTATATGCCGCGGTTCCCCAGAGAACCGCGGCATATACCCCCTGTAACTTCTGAAATTCTCTGAAAGACAGTTGGGGAGACAGTTGTGTTGAACACGTTTCAGGGGTATATGCCGCGGTTCTCTGGGGAACCGCGGCATATTCTCCTATATGAAATTAATTTAATGTTCATTTGAAATATTTCGAGGTATATGTCGCGGTTGCCCGCTGAACCGCGGCATATAGTTTGAATATAATTTCAAAAATGTCATTTCTGATAATTTTTTAAATTAGTATATGCCGCGGTTGGGGGTTAAACCGCGGCATATAACCCTTTTATACCGCGGTTAAGTAGTGAACCGCGGTAGATTCCCCCGTTCAGAGTTAAAAAACAAAACTTGGAACAGTGCATCGTCTTCCTCGCGCGTTCTCTCTGTTTTCGCGTTTCTTCTTCCTCCGAACCACACTTCATCTCAGATTTTGCGTTTTTAACCGTTTAAACTCAAAATTGTTCGGTCATTATTCGTTTTTGACGATAAAAACGAGTTTTAGCCGTTCAAAATCGTGATTTCCTGGCGTTTTTCACCCTCTCCGCCGCCGTTCCTCTTCCAGGTATTTATGTCCATTTGCATTTTTAACGTGATTGCTTCATTAATTTTTGCATAATGCTATAGTTTTGGTAATGTATGAAGTTTCTATAGTTTTGGTATAATTTTTGCTTTAATTTTGATAGTGCATGAAATTGTTATAGTTTTGGTAATGTATGATATGGTTTTTGCTATAGTTTTGGTAATGTGTGTTGTAGTTCTTGTATTATTTATAAACCTTAAAATATTATTTATGTAATATTTAGGAATATGGATCGAAATTGGATTAATTTACCACGTATTAGTGCTGAGTACGAGAGAGGTGTAGAGGAATTTATACAATTTGCGCAACGTAATGAGGGGAGAACTGATGATGAAGTGAAGTTTAGATGTCCTTGTGTGAACTGTTTGAATGGGAGAAAGTTGAACGCAACTCAAATTAGAGAACATCTTATATGTGATGGTTTTCTAAGATGCTATACAACATGGATCTGGCACGGCGAAGAAATGGATTTTCCCACTAACTCTCAAAGTGTAAATGTTACTGATTCCACCATGGAAGAAGATCGATCGGATGAAGACAAATTGGAGGACATGATCCGCGATGTTGGAGCAGAAAATTTTGCCAAAGCTCATGTGTATGAGACGATGTCGACTGATGCAGAAACACCTTTGTATGTCGGTTCAACTAAGTTCACATGTTTGTCAGCGGTGTTAAGGCTCATGAATTTGAAGGCGAGCAATGGATGGACTGATAAGAGTTTTACAGAACTGTTGACGTTGTTGAATGAAATGTTGCCAGATGGAAATACACTGCCCACTCGTAATTATGATGCGAAGAAAATTCTTTGTCCAATGGGTATGGAGTATAAAAGGATACATGCTTGTCCCAATGACTGCATTTTGTATAGGAAAGAGTTTGAATTTTTGACAGAGTATCCAAAATGTGGCTTATCACGATACAAGTCAAAAAACAATAGTGAAGATAATGGTCAGATAGAAAAAAATGGATCTGCTTTGAAAGTAGTTTGGTACCTTCCAATAGTGCCCAGACTTAAGCGTTTGTTTGCGAATCCCAAAGATGCTAAAAATCTTAGATGGCATGCAGATGAGAGAAAAATTGACGGGCTGCTTCGTCATCCAGCTGATTCAAAGCAATGGAAAAATATTGATCGACAATTCCCCGAATTTGGTAAAGAGTGTAGAAATCTTAGGCTTGCTTTAGCCACTGATGGAATGAACCCATTTGGTAATCTGAGTACCAATCACAGTTGTTGGCCAGTTATATTGATAATTTACAACTTATCTCCTGCATTGTGCATGAAGAGGAAGTACATGATGTTGTCTATGATGATATCTGGTCCAAAGCAGCCTGGAAATGACATAGATGTTTATCTAAGCCCACTAGTTGAAGACTTGAAGGTTTTGTGGGTTGACGGGGTTGAAATGGCAATTGATGGAGCATAACAAAACATTTATGTCTTGGTTCAAATCTGAAATTGACAAAGAGCCACATTCTTCTGAAACTTTATTGTGGCTTGCAAATGGTTTGAAGTTTGATGTCGTGTGTTGTACAGGTTATGAAGTCAATAATTGCACATTCTATACGAAGACTTTGGATGATAAAAGCACAGTACAAAATAGTGGAGTCAGTTTAGAAGTTGAGTCACTTCAATTTTCCACATCAAAAGATCAATCTCCTGTACTTGGATCAATGAGATATTATGGTATAATAGAAGAGATATGGGAGGTTGATTACACCAAGTTTTCCATTCCATTGTTCAAGTGTAAGTGGTTTGACAATAAGAGTGGTGTGAAAATAGATGACTCGGGTATGACACTGGTTGATTTTCGCAAGGTGGGTTATCGAGACGAACCGTTTATCATGGTACATCAACCATCTCAAGTTTTTTATGTCAAAGATCCTTCGTCTGACCATTGGTATGTTGCTCTTCAAGGCAAAAAACAAATTGAAGTTAACGAAGACAATCTAATTAATATTGATATTGCTGACAACCATTCATTTCAAACTACAACAAAGTTGGATGACCAATCTGTAGTTGACGATGATGTACATGCAATTCGGTCAGATCATGATGAGGGAATATACATATGATGAATCCATATATTTATGTATGAATTTTCAATTTCTGTACTATTACATGTTTTGTTAATTTATATGATATTACATAAGTCTTGAAAGAAAATTTAATGTTGTTATTTATTTTGACAGATATATGGCTGATCATCCACATTCTTCAGGGGATGAGGCTCCCCCACCCAGATCCACTAGAGGACCCACTAGGATGAAACAACTATTAATCAGGAAAAATAGTGGTGAAAGAACTCCGGTGAATGTGAATGTCACCACGGGTGTGGCAACTGGCCCCCATGCAGATGACTTCCGATCATACCTTGGAGTAGTGGCACGTAATAAGATTAGCATTCTCATTCCATCTTTTGATCATGTGTCCGAGGGTGATCGGAACATTATTTGGCAAGATATATTGGTAAGTTAGTTAATAGCATTTGAATTATAATTTGTTTATATTGATAATTTTGTACTAATACAACTTTATTATGTTTTTTTCAGATGACATTTGACATTCCAAATGTCCCAACACTTAGAAATAAGTGTTTGTCAACTGTTGCAGAAAATTTCAGAAACTTTAAAAGCAAGTTGACATCAAGGTACATCTTTGGACACCTTAAACATAAAACTCCATGTAATGCATATAAGTCCATTGATGAGGAGACTTGGCGGGTTTTTAAAGAGAGTCGGATGTCAGAGGAATGGCAGGTTAGTGTAGTTCATATTATTCAATTCCTCATTAACAAATATATATCATATGAACTCATTAATTAATGTGTATGTGACAGACAATTAGAAGCAAAGCACAAGGAACAAGTGCTAAGAACAAAAACCCCCACCTATTATCTCGTGGTGGGTATAGGAAGCTTGAGGAGAAAATCCTCAAGCAAAAGGCAGATGCTATACCACCATCTCAGAGTGGTAGCCCTCCTCAGCCTCCTTCTCCACCGTCTAGACATGAGAAATGGAAGTTGGCCCGTATGCGACCATCGGGCACCTACTCTTCCGACACTGCACGAGAGATTTCTGAAAAAATTGTAAGTTATCACTGTTCCTAAAATAATGAATATTGTCATTATACATACTACATTAAACTATTTAAAGAATAATGGTGTTTTGTAATGTTACAGGACGCCTTGGTTGAGCAGAGCTCCCAAGGCCAATTCACTCCAGAGGGTCGCCAGGATATTCTTGCTGCTGCAATTGGACGACCTGAGCACCCTGGACGTGTACGTGCTGCAGGTCCTGGAGTGGGCATTACGGATTATTTTGGGAGCTCTTCTCGTCAGCCTTCATATTCGTACAGCGATACACAAAGGATGACAGAAGAGATCACAAAAAAGGTCCGACAAGACCTTATGCAATCAGGGCCGAGGTGAGGGCTGAATTCCAGATGCTCTACCAGGAGCAGTTTCAGAGCATGCGCCCGATGCAGTCTCCTATAGAGGAACATGTGGTCCCTCCCCCTCCCACAGGTAAACTTAATAAACATTTATGTGCAATTATTTCTATCTCTTGTATAATCTAACATTTACTCTGACAGGGAGAAGCGGCAAAGGAAGTTGTTCCGCATCAGCCATCCCAGAGGATGACATGGACGATGGTAGTCCATGTCTGCTATACATTTTAGAAGAAGATGAGATGGTGCTGGTAGCTCGTGGAACAGAGTTTAGGTCAGCGACTGTATGTCATGGTATGCAACTATTAGAGGATGAGGTGAAGGTCTCAGTGGATGAAATGATCATGCCAGATGCCTCGGTTCCACTGTCCACGGAAGAGATTTTCACTGTGGAACAAGCATATAAGTCGTTTATCACTTGGCCTAAATTTTTGGTTAAACCAGTTTCTGACCCCTCGGTATGAAATTCTTCTTTACACTTCTCAATTTTAAAGGTTTTTGATGTCAAAACTTATCTTATCTTTTCATGTAACAACAGACGCAGGAACAACAGAAGATTCCTCTATCTGAGGATGACCCTCTTTCTTCATTGCATCTACTTGCTGACATCCTTGATGATAAGCCTTTGGAGGTTCAGTATGATGCTAATGTATTTGGGCATGGCTCTGAGGTCCCAATATACCTTAATAGCCAAGATGTCCGTGAGCTTGCGTCGGGAACACAAGAGTTGAATATTTCAATTATTCAACTATGGACGATGTAAGTCTATGACCAATTATTTATATATAAAATTGATTTATATATCAAGTATCCTTATATCAAAGTTAATTTTTGATTTCAGGTATATGTCTGGGGTCACTAATAAGTTGGGGCGTTCTGATGATTATGGATTCATTGATCCCCAAGACATTCATGAATCAAATGATTTTGATCATATCAACATGAGAATGATAAGCAGTTTTCGAAGGGGCAAGAAAATATACTTTTTGCCTTATATATCCGGGTAAGTGAACTTTGTTAACATAATAATGTTCCATATGTGATTTTAATATTTAATAGTTACGTTATTATGAATTTCAGGCGCCATTGGCAACTTCTTGTTATGTCTGTGCAAGACAACTATGCTTTGTGGTTCTGCTCATTGCACAGGCCTCCTCCCACACAACTCAGACAAGCAATTGATTGGTAAGAACCTCAATGTTTGGACTTTCTTTGTTATATAACTGAATGCTAAAACATTTTTTTATATACAGTTCTATTCCAGCAAGTATGATGATGGACGGGAGATCAATTGTTAAGAGTAGAAAGATTGCTTGGATTTCTCTCAAGGTTTGACATATGCTAAAGTCATACTTTGTTATAATTGTTTTATAACAAATGTTATTCACTAACTATTATCAACTGTGATGATATATTGTAGTGTAACAGACAAAATGGGTCATATGAGTGTGGATACTATGTAATGTATTGGATGACCCATATTGTTCGTTCTCACATCACAACAAGCTGGGAAACGGTAATATTTAACTTTAACAAATTTTGATTTTTTAACAAATGTTGAATCCATATACACTAATTAAAATGAATTGTCTTTTGCAGAGATTCAAGACTACTACACCAGTTCCTGAGAAGTCACTACTATTCATTAGGAACGCTGCTGCGAAGTATATAGTTAGATTATACAATAGCTCTTAGATTTAGATTTAAACAATGCATTTGATTAGATAGAATTTTCTTAGACTCTCTACTTTATTTGATGTTGAAATACATTTGAACATGTGTTTGTTATGTTGAAATTGAATTTCTGTAAATGTTTTTATATGCAGGTCTGTTTTTGTGGTAGTGGATATCACAAAAACAGACCTGCAATTTTAAAAAATTGCAGGGGAATATGCCGCGGTTCTAACCACAACCGCGGCATATAGTGCTTCTTTTTTTTTTTAAAAACGAGACATATGGCCGCGGTTTTGACACTAACCGCGGCATACTCGTCGGCCTATATGCCGCGGTTGAACCGCGGCATATAGTGCATTTTTTAATTTTTTTTTTAATTTTTTTTTTTAAAAAAAATGAATTTAGGCAGCGGTTCCCTAGACAACCGCGGCATATTCCGCAGCCTATATACCGCGGTTAGAACCGCGACATATAGTGTCTGACTTACTACCGCGGCTGAATATGCCGCGGTTCGAGAACCGCGACGTATAGTGAAAATCAACCGCGGTAAAAGCCCCTCGCTGCACTAGTGAGATAATAGTTCTATATATATTATAGCATTTGTTCCACTATAGTTATTTTGAACCTGAGTTAGGAAAAACATGATTGGAACGTGTTCTTAACATTCATCGGATATAATCTCTGTCCCTAGCGAAACCAAGTTAACTTATCGTTGTAACATGTGAATAGATTGAATCAGATAATGAACACCCATTTGTTCTACCATTTTAATTCAGAAAAAACTAATCGTAGATGACTTAAAGTTGTATTATTAGTGATGCCAGATGCTTAAGCTCATGGCCCTATCAAATGAATGGACAGATTATCATGCATGACAGCTTGGTAACTTGAAAGATCATGACCATAGACCATAACACGGCATCAATCAAAAATAATGAAGTGGATTATCACTGGATTGGCTTTAATAATAAGATCAAACAAAGCTGTCACCGATCAATAAAACCAGTAGATAGGTTTTGATATCCGCATTTATTTTTCACCTACCCCTTCTTTTTAAAACGTGAGAGGAATAAATTAGCTAATAAATTCTCATGTTCGTATGCGTTTGGTAGTTAGTATAGACAAAGTTGATGGAAAAAGTAAAGTCAACCAACTAATTCTCTGAATAGTCAAGTGGCTCCATTTACAAAGTCTAACTTTTTATCCTTGTACTTTTTGCTTTATCATTCTTCTATTCTTAACCAAAATCATTTCATCTTGAAAAGTTTATGAAATCTCAGCTACTCAGTGAGCAATCACTAGCATCACCCAAAAGGCCTAGTGTCTTATCTTTCTCCTGTTTTGGGTATTTCCTTTTGCTTTTTCATTTGGGGTTGCAACTTTTGTACACTCCTAGATTTTGGAGTTGTTTGTTTGCATGCTTGTCTGGTTGTGTTTGAAAGATATAACAGAAGCCTTTTAGTATTGGGGTGATTTTAGTTGATGGGTGCTTGTTGGAGCAGTGGGACGAAGGCTGTGAGCCCTTCCAGTGCAGGTAAGCTGCTTATTGAATTGCATGTTACATCATTTTGTTTCCTCTTGATATCTGAATACGCTAAATTACTAGTCAAGATTTAGTTTTTGGAGTTGGGGTTTGATTCTCTTAATCTTGAAGTTGTCAAGTTGATGAAGATTTGGACTGCCATAGACATGCATGCTATACTTCAGATCCGTGCAATATAAGACTGCTATGTCTTATCTTATGGGGTGATCCTTGTTTCTTCATAGTTGAGGAATCTCACTGAATGCCTAAATTCTAGATTTGTGCCTTATCTAAATTTTCGATGTTTTTACCCCGTGTGGTGATCACTGTGGTGAATCCTGTTGGAAAAAACTGATTTGAGGTTGAGAGAAAATTTAGTCAGCAACATAGGGATAATCTGTGGCCGTAGCTGGAATCCATGTAAATTTGGTTGTAAAGAGTGATGATAACCTTGTTTATTTTGTTTGTTACAAGGTACTGTGGTTACTGAATTTTTGATCATTTGTTTTGGTACGTTGACAGGGTTCACTTCTAGAAGTGTGAGCAGAGAGGGCTATGACATCCATTCAAGTAGCAGGAACTCATCAGCCTCCATACCCATGACCCCTCGGAGTGAGGGTGAGATCTTACAATCTTCAAATTTGAAAAGCTACAGCTACAATGACCTAAGAATAGCAACAAAACATTTCAGCCCAGACAATGTCTTAGGGGAAGGTGGATTTGGTTCAGTTTTTAAGGGTTGGATTGATGAACATTCGCTTTCTGTTACCAAGCCTGGTATAGGCATGGTTGTTGCTGTGAAGAAACTTAACCAAGAGGGGTTCCAGGGTCACAAGGAATGGCTGGTAAGTATCAATTATTTTCTAAACACATTTCTGTTTCCTCATTTGATGAAGATTCTGGCTTTAAGTGGTTTTACATTAACAAGATTCTAGGCAGCTCCAAGCTTTTCTGGTCCTGTTTCACGGATTTCTGTTTAACTTAAACGGCTTCTTCTTTTTGATTTTATTGTCATTACTTTACTAAACACTTTTTTGATAACTTTCTTCTTGTTTTTACACTGTAACTTGCAGGCTGAAATCAACTATCTCGGGCAACTGCAGCATCCTAATCTTGTCAAGTTGATAGGCTACTGCTTAGAGGATCAGCACAGGCTTCTAGTTTATGAATATATGCCAAAGGGCAGTGTGGAGAATCATCTATTCAGGAGTCAGTACCATGTAGTTTATACGAATACATTTAGGGTATCCTAGAATATCTCAGCATATTGTTGAATCAATTAATTGTGTAATTTCGAATCAATCTTAGGAGTTGTTTGCTATATTGCCATATTTCTTTCCATATAGGCTTTGTACTGGCTGTGCTATTCCTCTTTCAAAAGAGATTGTAATTTTTGCTTAATCTCCCAATGTTTCAGTACTAACGTTGAAGATATCATCATTAATGCAGGGGGGTCTCATTTTCAGCAGCTTTCTTGGACATTAAGATTGAAAATATCCCTTGGGGCTGCTAGGGGTCTTGCTTTTCTCCATAACTCAGAAACTAAAGTCATATACAGAGACTTTAAGACTTCTAATATCCTGCTTGATACGGTATGTACTGAAAAATTGGTCATGTTTTGTATGGTTTAATATGATGGATTTTATGATTCCATAACTAAGCTAGTTAATTGACGAATGTTTTGCAGAACTATAATGCCAGACTTTCTGATTTTGGGCTGGCCAGAGATGGACCCACTGGTGATAAGAGCCATGTTTCTACAAGGGTCATGGGAACACATGGATATGCAGCACCAGAGTATCTAGCAACAGGTACAAGAACCATGTTTCCGTACTAGCTTTTTTACCTTTCCATGCCACAATTTTCCCTATAATAGTATACTTTGTTGATGGACCATATAGATCAAAGTCAGGTCATTTTCTCTGTTTAGACTATTCTCATTAGTGGCTCCACACATTATTGCTTACATAGCAATGGTTACAGACCGGCACCATTTTCTTGGGATGTAATATAATATCCTATACACTACTATGCATGGATTATTGGAACCACATGTATATGTTGTATGCTTATTTTTAAAATAATAAAATATGATTAGATATTTATCGGAACCTTTATATGTAACTATTTTATTTTATTTTTTCCATGTTTACTAGGTCACCTCACTGCCAAGAGTGATGTGTATAGTTTTGGAGTAGTACTTTTGGAAATGTTATCAGGAAGACGAGCCATAGACAAGAATCGGCCATCTGGGGAACAGTGCTTAGTTGAATGGGCAAAACCTTACCTTGCTAACAAAAGAAGGGTTTTTCGTGTAATGGATAGTCGTCTAGAAGGTCAGTATTCCCTTAACCAAGCTCAAAGAGCAGCCACTCTTTCTTTTCAGTGTCTTTCTGTAGAGCCCAAATACAGGCCAAACATGGATGAGGTGGTGAGAGTATTAGAGCAAATACGTGAGTCAAATGATCAAGTGAAAAATGGTGATCATAATAAAAAGCGTCGACTAAGTGGCTCTGCCTCTGGCCATGGCCACCCCAATGGACTCCCTGCATCTGCTAGCACAGGAAGTTCTGATGCTCCAAAAAAGTTTGCTTATCCAAGGCCTTCTGCTTCTTTTCTGTATGCTTAGTCAAGGAATTTTATGGTGAGAAAGGAGTAGCTGTTCTTAGATGTGACATGAACCATACCTGTTAAGTACTGTATAGTTCCCTTTAAAAATCTTGTATTTTGGCCTACATTTTGTCATTGTAACACTGATTGTTAACATAGTTCCATCTGTTTCCGTAAAGTTTTTATTTTTTGTTACTCTTGAATCCTTTATGAAAGTGCAATGGAACCAACAAAGTTGATCACTATGATCCTTTAAATCTAACACCATTTAATTAATTTTCGTTAGAGATTTCATCATTAAGCAGTTTACTCTAATGATATATTCCTTCAAGTGCAAAACTTCTACTGTTAACTTAGGCCAATCCTTTTATGACGGCTTTTAGGAATTCAAACCTAAAAAGAACTTAATTAGTAAAGTCTAGTACCAAAAAACTTAAAATAGTCGAGGAAAGTTGAGATTTAAACCAGGATTAAGTGGATTAGTAACCAACTAAACTAAATTATTTTGTTCAAACATAGATTTATATTTTCCTAAGTCAACTACTCATAAACCAGGATTAAGTGGATTAGTAACCAACTAAACTAAATTATTTTGTTCAAACATAGATTTATATTTTCCTAAGTCAACTACTCATCATTTTACACTGTAAGACAAAAAAACATGATTGTTTCTTTCTGCACCCCATCAAATTTCTCTTGCATCTCATCCTTCCGGATTTTAGTTTCCGGAACTCAGTAAATCAATTTTGGAAGCATTTTTCAGGAACACACTAAATCAATTTTGGAAACATCTTTTCGAAAGATACTCAACCAATTTTCCAGAATAAACTCACATATTTCTATTTTGGAAAAATTTATGGAGTTTAGGAAGAAAATTGATAGGTACAGGAGCAACAGAAAATATTAGACACACACCCCTCCCATAAGTTCGGTGTTGGCCCTATACCCAAATGAGTGCCCAAGCCACTTAAAATTTTAAGACAATAGTTTGTCTTCTCTCATTCTTATCATACACTGAAAATTTCCCCACACTTCTTCCTTCTCTCTCGTTTCTCGATGCTTTCTTCTCTCACTTTTTTATTGCTAAAACAGCGGACAACAAAGCCAAAGGAGGAGTCCAACTGCTTCAACCTTTCATCTTCCACTTCTTTTTTGTTACTTTCCATCTCTTCTCAAAGGCCAAAGGTGTGGAGGAGTCTTTTCTCATTTTCTTGTAGTTACCCTCTTGTAGTTTCAAACTGAAAATAAAGTTCAGTTGAATTGAACTGAATTACTTTTACAATTAAAAAAACAAAAATTGGATTACTTTTATATAGATTGAATTTATTTTGAACTATTTAAAACTAATTGTTATTTGAATTCGTAAAACTTGGAATGATTTATTAAATTAACCCATTATAGAGTTTGGATGCATTCAATTTTAGGCACATAACTAAGAACTTAAAAATGTTAAGAATAGAATGCTAGAGAGAAAAAGATTCGTACAAAGTTGTTTTGTATACTAATTCATTCTATCAATGAGTCACATGTCCAACCACTCTAGTCAAGCTTACATTAAATAAGAGTTTATACACATACATAGTCAATGAGGAAGATCCACCCTACCCTCTCTAGAAGGGTGTTCTCTTTCATGCTCTCTTCTCATTCTATTTGATGGAGATTGATAGTATTGGTTAAGAATCATACTATATACCTCATGATATGAGGTAGTGTGTGTAATTTGAGTTGAAGTTCTTGAACTCCTTCTAGTGTGATTTCTACTTCTACTCTTACTTTTTCTTATTTCTTCATGTTTTCTCTTGTTTAGCATTGAGAACTCTAAGCTCCCTATCCAATTTAGCAAAATATTCTTCTCTTTCCATTTTTTCTTTTTCTTTCAAAATAGCCTATTGTTCAGCTCTTTGACCAAGTTTTTCAAAGTGAGTTTGACCTCTCACTACCAATTTCATAGGTTGCGATTTTAGACATTCTCAAGATTTTTTTGAAAATATGCAATGCAACAAACAAACATGAATTCCAAATAAGTTTCCTTAAGAGATTTAAGGAAGCAAAAATACTTAAGTTCACTTATAGGAAAAGACATTTCTATTTCTCTCCAACACATTAATGGCCCTCACTCTCCCTCATTGCACCATGCCCTTAAGCTCTAGGGTTTTCAAGTCTCGAAGAATCAAGGAAAAGACAAGGAGAGGGACGAGAATTGACTCTCGAAGGAAGAAGAGAATGACTTCTCTCCCTCGCGGGTTTCGACCCAAAAGCAGGTTAGTAAAAAAAATAAAACAAAACGAAGGCAATAACTAAAATGAAACACATTTTGTTTTCAGCAAGGTTCGAGCCTCGATTCTAAACGCCACATTCAACAACACACAAATATCACTAATCCAAACTCAATTCACTAATAAAATAATCATTTAGTAGTTATTTAAATGTTACTCTACAGCTTATCACAATTAAACAATTATAAAACACAACATTCCCATAATTAATAAATTGCTTCCATTAAAATTGTGTAATTTCCCTGGTCTTACATGTGGAGGTTATATGGTTACACTATTTCATTTTTGTGCAAATTTTTTTATGTGTTGTTTGAATTTTGAATATTTGGTGATTTGTTGCATGTTGAATAGTGTATGGTAGGATATCTGAGTCGAGCGACTAGCAACCCAGACGACCACCAAGAATAAACAAGTCACATATTAACGAGTTATCATATGATCATTCCCGAACGATCATCAACCTGCTAGACAGAACGATCGTCATATCATATGCTCGTCATTGTCGCTCCTAACATCAATCGTCCAACGACCGTCTTTTAGCGATCGTCTGTTGCTTAAATCAAACGGTCAACATTAGCTCACAGGGTCACGTCAACCCAGTCAAAGGTAAGAGTCAACAGACGTTCGGTCAGCTTTAGTCAGACTGGATCAATTAATCTAGATAAACTAAAGAATAAGTGGTTAGATTCTGGCCATGATGTCGAAAATCACAGAACCAACTAACCCAATATCAAGCACAACCAAGCGGTCGTGTTTTCCAAGCAGTTGAGTTCTCCAACCAACCGGATTTTTAGGTAAACGGTTTATCTTACTGTTAGGTTAAATATGAAAACCAGAAGGAAAAAAAGGTACGTTTTCTGATGATAGAGAGAGAAAGGAGAAAATATTATTTCTTCCATTATTGAACTAAAAAAGTTCGATCATTCCCTTTTTCTGACTTGAGTGTCGGAGTGCCTTTGCAGGTACTCACTCCATTCTCCCTGAAGAGTCCTGTGCAGGAGGAAGATAGAAGGATAACTACATTGTTGGAAGGAGAGGACGTCATTCATCAGATTCGCATCTCGGCCTCAACTATTATACTGAAACAAATAGTAAAAAGTCAAAACAATTCAATTTAATCAAATTAGTTCGAGTTTTCGTTATTTTAAAATAAAATATTTCTTGTTAGGAATAAGAATTAAAGAGAAAGTTCAATTTGAAACATTTTTGTCACTTAATATATTTTATACATTTATTTAAATTATTTATGCAAAATTTAATTAATTGAAATTTTGGGAAGTTTATCCTTAGTTAAGAAAAACCTTTCTATGAGCTTTTAAATAAAGCTCCCATTTGTTGGGTCGTTGGATGAACCAAATCTCGTTGAGTTAAATTCATTTAATTAAAAATTTAAGTGTTTTGTTGTTGGGGAGTGAATTCTTGACCAACGTTGTTTTAATAAAAACTCCTAATGTAGTTGTTGGCAAATATCTTGATCACTAAGTAAGAAAAACTTTTTCTAGGTGACTAAAATTCACTACGTATATGACATCGACTAGATAAGTAGAATTGTAAATACATAAATTTGAACATGTGCTTAATTTGTCGAGTGGGTCAACCAATGGTTGAACGAGAGTATTTTTTGAACTTTGAAAAAATAAGTTTTTAAAATGTTTCTAAATGCTACAACTTGTTTGGTTTATAATAATATTATTATATTTTGATCAACACTTGGGTTGAATGTTGTTAAATATGATAAATGGATGATAATATTAGTAATTGAGTTTAGATGAAATGTATATTAATAAGAGTGTATAATGTTTTGGTTGTGATATAACATGTGATGTGTTGTGAGTAGAGAGGGAATACTACATTGAGATACCTAGGTTATGTATTCAAACTGGGACTCTAAAGGAGATTATCTCGACTCAATTAATATTGGACTCATATAGAAGAAAATATCAGGTGATGATAGTTGAAGGAGGTTCCTATGACCTAGTTTATGGTGAAAAGTAGAACTATGTTTGATAGGTCATAGGGATTTACCCTATCATAGGAATACATTGAGTTCCTATTCATGTAGCTTTGTTATGGTGATAATTGAGTGAAGATAATATGACAGATGCAAATCTTTGAGTTTAATTTAATGCACGAGTCTTCCAAAAATAGAATTAAGTGTTTATGATGTGTGATATAAAAATCTTATGACATGAGAGATAACTGATTAGGACGTGAGTTATACACTTAATTTGATGAATCTTTAATGAATAAATTGGAATTATATTCATTAGATTAGATTAAATAGATGAGATATGAATATAATGTGTATAAAATTGATATAAGGATGATAAGAAAGTTTTAACTTAATCCTGTTTGTATATGTGTTGTTTATGAACTATGATGATCAATTGTTACGTATGAACATATAAATTTGCAAGAAAATAACCTCAAAAAGTGATAAGTTGAAGATAGAAAAAAGAATATATATATATATATATATATATATATATATATATATATAATAATAATAATAATAATAATAATAATAATAATAATAATAGAGATATGTTTTTAGTATATTTACGTAGATATCATAATGAATGTTCCGTTAATCAAAATAAAACATAAATAATTGATCATTTGACTATTGTATTTTATTTTTAATATAAATTTCATTTTTTCATGTTTTCATAACTTTCATATTAAACATGAAAATAGTTATTTATGTTATTACTATTTTCTATATAAATTCTAGAAATTGAATTAACACATTTACAATTTTTTTTTTCCAAACCAAACTATTTGTTAATCTGAGTTGAGCTTAATAAATTTACAACAATCTCCTTTTTTTTATGTAAATATTTTTTATTTCATTAACTACTCACTTGATTTGTGATTATTCTCATTTTAGTTTTATCATTACCACAAAAGATTTGTAGCTATTTTATATAATAAGAAAGTCTTTACATATATTAGATTAAAAAAACTAGCACCTACACTATTATATAAAGAGAAATCAATATTTTTTTGTCCATATTTTGTTTTTCCATTTTATTCTTTAGTAATCCTCTTTTCAAATTCAAATAATTATTCATAACAAAACAATATAATTTTTAATATTATTTTTTAATAACTACTTTTTTAAATTTAAATAATTTATAATAAAAATATTTTTATAATAAAAAAATATTAATATAATGAAAAGTTATACAAATTATTTTTTTTATAATTATTTTTACTAAAATATTTATTTATTCCATAAGTTGAAATATAAAGAAAGTTTTGAAACAATAATACTAATATAAAAAATTATAAAAAATTTAAAAATAATAATTGCTAATAAATTTATAAATTTGTGGTGAAAGATAAGAAAAAATTATTAAAAAAGATTATAAAGATAGAAAGAAATTTATTTCCTAAGATTACTATGACTTAGTCAAATAACATAAAATACATAATATTCTTGTACTTTCCAATATCAAAGAAACATTTAATAAAAAATGTAAAATTAAAAAATATCTTTTATTTTCGGATCTTCATGGGTCCGTATATTACTAGAATATAGTAATATCTAAATAAACAATATAATAATATGTAATTAAATAATATAAAGTCAACTAAATTTGATAGAATTATATAATTACTCATATATATATATATATATATATGATAATAAATTAAATAATAAATATTTTGTAAAGCATCACATTGTTTTTATTTATTTTTAACTTGTTTTTGCACACATTTTAGTTCAAGTCCAAAAAACTTTACATATATAATACAATTTTACAAGAAAAAAAATATTCAATCATTTTTTTATGTTCTTACTAAATTTACATCACATATTCTTGTATGATACTTTTTTATTAGTTATTTTTAACAACCACAACTTATTCTAAATTCAGTTTACTTATGGAAAGACCTACGCTCTTTTTCAGAATAAGTACAATCTCATCTTTTATTAAATAGAGTTTAATCAACGGAAAATCCAATGGTTCTTTTTATATTGTCAATTGAATTGAATTTATTCAAGCTTTGATTGAAGAACATAAGAAGGTGATCAAACTAGTACTATAACATAAAGTGCAAAGGAAGAAAGAAACATATAAATACAACATAATTGAAGGCAAGTTAAAGAAAGAGACATGCATTATAACTGAAACATATTACATAAAGGAGCTGCGGGCTACATGAACTTTGCAGCCTCTTCAGCCCCATTAAGTCAGAAAGCATTGCTGGATAATAAATATGCCAGCAACACCCAATTACACTTCACTGCTAATTAATAATATCACACACAAATTCACCTTCCAAAAACCATACCATTACCACCATCACTTTAACTTATCAACACACCTTCAAAAATTCCAGGGAAAATAAAGGAAATTTGAAGTGGAAAAAACTAAACCATAGTCAAAATAAAACTTTTAGTTATATTTTTAGACCACAAATTCAAGATAATTCTAATTTTAGTTTTCTTTTGAAAAAAAAACACTTTTTAATCCCTTGAAATTAGAAAAATATATTTTTAATTTCTAAATTTAAAAAGAAAGAAATTTTAATCTCTAACTTTTAGCATGTAAAAATTAGAATTATATTTTTTAATTTCAAGGGGTTAAAAACACATTTTTAAAATCAAAAGATCAAAACTAAAATCATCTCAAATTTTAGATATAAAAAATATAATTAAAGAAAAGACTGAAACTACTAAAAGAAACATTTATGTTTAAATTTTCTTTCAGACGCGGAAATTCTTGCCCGTGAAGGTCTGCCCGAACTGCCAATGAGAAGGTGCCACGTTCCACGAGGTTGACGTGCGTCTGTCACTGCCCGTGACTCTAAAGGAAAGGGCCTGGCCCACTAAATTGGCGTTGGATTGCCAATTTTGGCCCCAGTTTCGGCTCATGCTGTTCCACGCACTTTTGCTTCCCTTCACACTCACGCGCACGATATCCCCTGCACCCGCCACGTTGGAGATCAAAACCAGGTTGAAGTAACGAAAGCCGTTGATAGTGAATCTAATTCCACCAGCCTTTCTGCATGCCACCCTGTACCAAACAAAATATTATTATTATTATTATTTATGTGCTCATTTTATTAACTCTTTATTCTAGCAATCAAATCAAAACACTTTTTATGTTTAAATTGGTTGGAACATGAGAAAACAAAAAGATAAATTATTAAAAAGTGGTCATGGTTAAAACTTCAAGGTTTGACTGGGATATTTTGGTAATTTAATATTTTACAGAGTCCCAAAATGCAGTTTTTTTGAAGAATGTGTTGTGGGTGATGTGTATGACTGTGACCCAACAAAATCACTGCAGAACCAGGTCTTGTGCTTTTAATAATACACTAATATTTATTGTATAAAAAGTTTGATTAAAAATTTATCAGAAAATTATAAAGTCAAATATGAGACCATTATTGGTGTGTAATGCAAACAAGACTGGATGAAGCTGCAGATTATATTGATAGGGTTTTTGTATATTTGTGAAGAAAATCATAATGGAACATAAATCAAACATAGAAAAGCTGTCATCCTCATCCTCTGAGGTTTGTTTTGGAACAGGCCAAAGCACATGATTCCTCGGTTTTCATACTGGAACAAGCATGAAATTACGACAATACCCTCTAATAATAAGAACAATGAACAAAACAAATATTTACCCCATCTTCTGTATAGTTTTGCAGGAAAATTAATTCTTTGTTTCTTAAATTTCGTTTCATGAAAAAAAACTTCCAAAATGGTTTTGTGAAAATTAAAAATTTCAAAATAAATTAAACACTTAGACAAATAAAAACACTGTTTTTACCGTTTTACATGTTTCATGGTAATAATAACATTAAAAATATGTGATAAAACCTTTTACGAAGATTTATCGTGATATGGTTAAACATCTAATAGTCTAAAAAAATACATAATTTTTTTAAAAAAATAATCTTTAAAGGAAAAACTTACAAAATGATGATGGTTGAATTGTAAATTACTTAGTTATACCTTTTAGTGTTTTATGAACTTTCCCATTTTCCATCAATGCTATAATTTTTTAATAAATCCGAAAAAAAAAGTTAAACAAAAATTAACAAGACATATATACAAAGTGGTAAATATCTCACCGGCGGTAGCTGACGGGGACAATTCCGGCGCGGTACTGGGCGATCTTGAGGAACATGGGCATGGCTAGGTCGAAGTGGGGGTGCGGAGGGTTGCACCAGCCGCCATTGTCGCTGGGAAGGGCGAAGTTGGGAGGGCAGAAGTTGGTGGCTGTGATGATGATGGAAGGCCTCCCAGGGTTGCACCACCGTGGATCCTGGTTGCACTTTATCTCAAAACACGCGCCGCAACTCAACCCATTGTTGAACAGTGCCGTGCTCAAAGCTGCAGTGTTCACCCCATACCCTTGACTGTATAGGTTCCCGTACCCACATGCTCCACCTAAAAAACATAAACAAATTAAAAAACATAAATAATCTGCAGTGGTAGAACAAGAAGCAGTATTTTACACTTTTTTGGCTCAGGGTGAATTTACCTATTGTCATAAAATAAAATCTGTATTTTAATCATGGTAGAATTACTAGTTATGCATAATCTTTGGAAGAAGCTACCAACATCAGTTTCCAATGCATGCATACTTAACTAACTTTTCCACTGGGGTGAGAACAAGGAAGGGTAAAGATAAAGAGAAAAAAAATAGTAAAAAAATATTATAAAATAAAAACAAAATGAACAAAAAACACAAAATAGACGAAAAAAAATGAAAGGGTGTCTGTATTTGAGGTAATTTAAGAGGTTTCAGACAACAAAAATTTTGCTTACCCACTTTTAATGTGAGATTATACAACAAAATCCACAATGCATGAAATAGTGTTCCAAAATAAAACAACTCAATGTGAGTTTAAAGAAAACAGAGCACTGTATGGAGGAGAAAGGTGAGATTTTGAAGGTTGCGTGGTGGAAAAAGGAACGGCAGTGGTGTACATTTTGAAGAGCAGGGGAACCGGACATCATGGGTTGAAAGAATTGGGCAGTTTAAGGTTTTAAAAAGAGGAACATTTATAAGAGTAGAAACTTGGTGGTTGAGAAATGCAAGAAAGTTGAAGAGTGAGGGTTTATTTGTGTACATACCCATTGTTCCAGAGGCATCACTTCCACCGTAGAAAGTAGCGTGGGCACCCTGCCATGCACCACCGGTGTAGACACCGGGAATTCTGGCACTGGTGGCAACGAAAAGGGTAACCAACGATGCAATGCATAGTGAAACCGTTCCAGCCATGGCTGATATAGAGAGAGAGAGAGAGAGAGAGAGAGAAAGAGAGAGAGTGATAAGGTGTTTTGGTTGTGTTGAGTTTGTAGGGAATGCGCGGTGGCAGAGGTAAGGGGTACTTATTGATGGAGGGAAAGGAGTGGGGAATCTCCAACAGTCCAAAATACTTACCATCCAATTAATGCATTCTCTTTCTAACCATGTGATGATGTGATGTAATTATTTTTGGCAATGGAATAGAATGGATCTTTTTATTTCAATAAGTGTAAATGGAATAACTAATAAATTGGTTTCATTTTCTCTGGTTGGGATTTTACAATTTAGTGCGAAAAAAAAATATTTTGACACACGTAATTTTTTTTTATATTTATTTGATATTATTCTGTCTTATTTTTTATTTTTATTTTTTGAAAAATTAGGAAAGTTTATTTTTTTTTAAATTATTTTATTTTTATTAGGTGTGTCAAATTAATATCAATGTGTCAGGTTACCTTATTCTAGTTTGATTTTTTTTTGTATTTTGTAATAATTTATTAAATAAAAAAATATATTATTAATAATTTATTTTCATAATTTACTTTTATATCATAATAAAAATTTGGCAACTAAGAAAATAGATTGCAATAAATAATTTGAAGAGTGTAATTAGGGATGGTAAAAAATTCGGGTCTGCGGATATTAACAGATAAAATTCACGACGGATAGTTGGTATCCGCAGATATTTACTACCCGCAGGTTGCGAGTAGCGGATTTTTTAATACTCGCTTATAAATGAGTCGGGTGCGGGTATTACACTATCCGTACCCGCGGATATCCACTACCCGCAAAAAATAAAAATAAAAATTTAATTTATATTTTATTAAGTTAAATTTAATTAAAATTAACATTAATTTATATTTTATAAGGTTAAATATAATTAAAATTAAATTTTAATTTATATTTATTTTAATATATATTATATTTTATATATTTTTTGTAATTTTATTATAATATTTTATAAAGATATACTTTTTTAAATATTTGTGGATATCCGCGGATATCTACGGATATTCGTGGGTTTTAAATTATACACAGATATTTTTTAAACAGATATCCGTACAAATAACAGGTCAATTGGTGGATAATTTTTTTGTCGGATCGAACTGCGGATAGGTACTATAACCAACCGTTGCCACTCTTTCTTTCTTAAGTACAATTAAAGATTTTTAATTTCTACTCCACTAACATCTTTTACGGAACAATATAGGAACGTGAAAATAGTGGGCACAGAGAAGGGATTTAAAAAGAAAAAGAAACAAATGTAAATGATAAAGAGATTAAGATTTTAAAAATGTGTCAAGCAAATTAAATATGGATAATAGGATAAAATAATAATGTAAATCATCAATAACTTAAAATGACAAAAAAAAAATCACCGATGAAAACAATATGGGATTTTAGGAAAGTAAAATTCATAAATGGCAAAAACTCATTGAAAGGAAGAATTGTTCGCCATATAACAATGGACATTTTGATAAAACATAATTCAAAAGTGACAAGAAAAACCAATAAAAAGAATAGATGTCGCCAAAATAGGAATGAAGATTTGAGGAATTTCTCTAGTACATTATTTTCTTATAGTTATAGTAAATGACTGGTGGGCTATGATTTGCATTTGGAGGAATCTTTATAATTCGAAGTATTAAACGAGTTGATTTAATAAAGTTGAATTAAAATATATTCTACTCAATTTAACCTATCTTTTGACAATTAAAAAATTTGGTGATTCGGTTCTTCTTATGGGTAGTGTATTAAGTGATGTGATTCATTTAGATATATAATTTCTTGTTTCATCTTATTTTATATTTATAGTAACATTAAAATAAATTTACTTGACTTATCTATTTATAATAATATAATAAGAATATTCATTTATTTAACTAAATATTAATCATAGTTAAAAAATTATATAACAAAGAGAGGGAGTAAAAAATTAAGTGTTAAATAATATAATTACACAAATAAACAAAATAAGTATTAAAATATTATTCAACATCATTAACCTTAAACAAATTAAAATGTCAATATAATTAATGCATTTTATGCTAACTAAAATACATCATACCACCCGTCAGTTGCTTCCATTATTCGATCCTATGATAGTAGTTATTTGTTTATGTTTAAATCAAAGTCATAACCACAAATGTTTTGGAAAAAGAAATGAAAAGCATCTTTTGTGACAGGGAAACTACATATTGACATTGTAATTGCTACAAGTTTTATATAAAGAGTATATATCGTACAATGTTTATATTAGAACATAAGAAAAGGAAAAACAAACATGTGATCTTATTAACTACAATTCAATCTTATCTTTCTTTTACTTATCCAAACTCTACTTATCGAGCATTCTCTGTATTTGATTTACATATATATCCCACTGTGGTTAATGAGAATAATTATCGTTTTCTCTCTTTCTCTACGTTACATTCCCTGTTGTATTCTCTCTCAATCACCTACCTAGTGCTAAAGTGGTATCAAGAGCAAGGTTGCGAACCTGGTGGATCAGTTCAAGACGATCAAGAAGATGGCCGGCGTAATACATAGTAACCTCCCTGTGTTTGATGGAAAGAGGTTCGACGACTGGTGCGTTAAAATGGACGCCATTCTTGGTTTTCAAGAGGTGGACGAGGTAGTCAAGAAGGGCTTCAAGGAACCATTGAAGGGTGACTCTGAAGAGATGAGGCGACAATATAAAGAGAATAAAAGATTAGACTGCAAGGCCCGAATGCTTTTGCACCAATGTGTGTCGGCTGCCATCTTCTAGAAGGTGTCGAAAGCTGTTACGGCGAAGGAGGTTTGGGATATCCTACAAGAAGGATATGGTAATTCTGGCAAGGTGAAGAAGGTCCGTTTGCAATCCCTATAGAGAAAATATGAGCTTCTATGCATGGGGGAGCAAGAAACGATGGTGGAGTACATTGGCAGAATTCAGATCTTGGTGAATGCTATGAGAGCATGCGATAAGGTTGTGAAAGACAAAAAGATTGTCGAGAAAATTTTGAGAACGCTGACGCCCCAATATGAACACATTGTTGTGGCTATAGAAGAAAGCAAAGATTTGGAAACGATGAGAGTGGAAGAACTACAGAACTCCCTCGAAGCGCATGAACAGAGGTTGATTGAGAGAAAGAATGCATAAAAGGATGCGGTGCAAGGAATAAATCAAGCGTTGCAAGCCAGAAATGATCAAAGCTTCAAGAGCCGAGGATCTGGAAGAGGTAGAGGACGGACACGCGGTGGCCGAACGAGTGGTAAAAGCACAAATTTTTCTTATCAAACCAGTGAAGACGATGGAGGTGAGCATAATGAGGAAAACAGTAGAGGAGGAAGACAGTTTCGAGGCAGAGGAAGAAAGGACAAAAGAAGTGTTCAATGCTACACCTGTAACAAGTTCGGGCACTACTATACAGAGTGCTGGCACAATGAAGCCGCGAAGAAGAACAAGAATGACGAGGCAACGAACCTTGCTCAAGAGGCATGTGATTCGGAGTCCGATCTTGTTGTGCTAATGAGTACTATAGAACGAGTGGAAGAAGAGTTATGTAGAGAGATAGTGCGGGACATGTGTGAATGTGTATATGAACATGTGTTGCAACCGAGAGCAACGTAGATCTGTGTCACTGTGGCATAGACCACGTGTTGTTGCTGTCAAGTAAAGATAGGCATTCAGTTGATGAAGAAACCGAACGGGTGTCATCTTCAAATGTAGCAGAAGAAGAAAACGAATGGTTGTTGTATTCAAGTGCAACTAGTAAAGAAACTAAGCGGATGTTGTCCTTTAATGCAGCTGATGAAGAAGTCGAACGGTCTTCAATTGCAGCAGATGTTGAAGAAGTGTTACCTTCAGACCGAACGGTTGCTGTAGAAGAGATGTTGTCATCAGACCGAACTGTTGCTAAAGAAGAAGTGTTACCTTCAGACCGAACGGTTGCTGTAAAAGATATGTTGTCATCAAACCGAGCGATTGTTGAAGAAGAAGTGTTATCTTCAGACCGAACGGTTGCTGTAGAAGAGATGTTGTCATCAGACCGAGTAGTTGCTGAAGAAGAGGTGTTGCCTTCAAACCGAACCGGTGTTGAAGAAGTGGTGTCGTTCTCAAACCGAACGGGTGGTAATGAAGAAACCGGACGGCTGATGTCTTCAGATCGAATGAGAGTCGATGAGGAAACCGGACGCGAGTTTTCGTTCAACCGAATGGGAGCTAACGAAGAAAGCGGACGGTTGTTGAACCGAACGGATGTTGATGGAAAAACCGAACAATTGTTTAACCAAACTGTTATTAACAAAGAAACTGGACGAGCGTTGCACAGGTGTCAAGAACTGGAACATGTGTTAATGTCTACGAGCCATGCAAAAGACGATAATTGCTGGTATTTAGATACATGATACTCCAACCATATGACAGGCAAGAGGGAATGGCTGATAGACCTGGATACAAATGTCAAAAGCAGCGTGAGATTTGCTGACAACAGCATGACCATGGCTGAAGGAGCTGGAAAAATTCTGAACACACACAAGGATGGCCGATCAATTTACATGAACAATGTGTTGTATGTTCCAAATATGAAGAGAAATTTACTGAGTTTGGGACAACTACTTGAGAAAGGCTATACAGTGTCAATGCAGCAAAGATACATAGAAGTGTTTGATGAAAGACAACGTTTAGTGATCAAGGCTCCTCTTGCTAGAAACCGAACGTTCAAGGTGAATCTAAGTGCTGCTAACGTTCGGTGTTTTGTTGCTGTTAACACTGAGAATGAAGGATGGTTATTGCACTACAGAGTCGGTGATAGGCGGAAGAAGAAGACGAAGAGATTCATCTTCTTCCACCACCTTTTAAAAACAAAGAGATCCACCTTTTTACCCCCTCGAAAGGGGAAAGGTACAACCCCGGATTAGCTAAGTATAGCCAAAAAACCATACTTAAAACATACCCACCATCACACCATATGGTGGGTTCAACACCGTGACTCTTTCACTAAACTAACAAATGATCACGGAAAACCATTATCGCTCTTCTCATAACCCATCCTCTTCCCTTGTGTCACACATGTGAAAGAGAGATCCTAACTTTAAGGGTATCACCGCCACCACACTAGATCACTTCCTACTCTTGAACAACATCACATAGGAAGGGATAATCGATTATCATCCTAGATAATCGATTATTTCCGAAACCACACTCAAAACCAATGCGTAGGTAATCGATTATAACTAATGATAATCGATGCCGAATTGAAACACATCCTAGACATGATTCAAGAATTCAAAAATACATACATCAACCCTAGATCACGTGGAAACATAGTTAACACATCGTACATGCATTCAAGCATCACATAGCCATGTAAACATACTCAAACACATATAATACATCCCTTGAATCATCCAGATCCAATCATTGACATGTTATACCCCCAAAAATAGGGTGCAAGAGTCTCCGATAAAAACACCAAAATAGGATTTTCGATCAACCAAACTAACTAAGCATAATGCTTACGAATGAGAAACAAGAAGATGAAAATTCTCCAAAACAGAGCTGGTGATGCAAGGCTATTTTCTCCCAAAATAGACTCTGATTGACGATCCGAGTGATTAAAGTGAAGAACCATACGTCTGGAAACCTACTATCCAAAAATCAGCCTGATCCAACGGTGAACGACTTCAAAACAACGGAAACACCAATGCCAATTTTATGAAATTCTCCAAAATAGAGCTGCTGATGCGAGATTGTTTTCTCCCACACTAGACCTCTGATTGATGATCCAAATAGTAAGAATTAAGAACCATAGGTCTGGAACCCATTGTTCAAAAATTGGTCCGATCCAACGGTGAACGACTTCACAATGACGAAAACAGCAGTGCAGGTTATATGTTATGGGAAAATTACTTCTTCTCTTCCTTTCTCTCTTACTTGGTTTTTCCCTCTCTTCAAATGACTCTAATGTGCCATACTAATATAACCCATCTCCACTAAAACAAAGTGAGACATAATGGTCCACATTATTTGGCTTATTCTCCACATAGGAAAAGATCCTAATAACCCAACACTTACGACATATATTTGCATGGAAACCCCCAAACATCATAACTTTATCCTCCTTTACCATCAAACCCCCTGTTGGGATAACCCAACAAACCATACATACATTCATAGGGAAAACCCAACACAAATATTACATAATCCATATGTCCATGCATACACAAACTCTTGCCCAACAATAGCAACATATAATCATAATCATATAAACATGTATCAACAAGGATTATCAATCCAAAATAACCAAGAACACATATAACATATAACAATAAACAAAAAAAAGGTAAGTTTCCCCATATTTTGTTCAATTATAAGGCTTTATCTACAACCCTCAAACACTACCAATCTTCTTTTACACTAAGAGTTTCCCATTGCTGTATCTTCTTCTCCCAAAACGTCAATCTCCTTTCTTCCTCTATTTTTCTCTCTTTGATTTAGAGTTTCTAGGTTTTCTAAACACAAAACCACCTCCTTTTCTATATCTTAATATTTATGAATCACTCAACTCTATATCTAATATCTTCTCACTTTTAATAATACTTTTTATTCTAATTTATTATAATGAGTTTATCAATAATATATATTATTATTATCTAGCCATAATATCTAATGATATACAATAATATCTAATATATAATTTAAAATATCTACAATATCTAACAATAATATCTCTTTTAAATATTTAAACCCACCAAAATTATAACTAAGAGCACCGGTAATAATCAATTTCTACTAATTAAACAATTTTTTTTATCTGTCACATCGGTCAAATACTATACTAGTTTTTACAAATTTTACTTTCAAATCCACTCTCATCACCTCCAAATCTCCTTAAAAAACAACAATCAAGTTACTCTCAAATCCCCTAAAATCCATCCACTCACTCTCCCCTAAATACATCCTCTAAAGTGAACACAACCTAAAGATTTTAGACCATTTAAGAGAATTTACATCCTTCCAGACATACCCTAAAAAAACTCACTATTCTTCATGGTGAAAGATTCATATTGATGTTAGAAAGAGGCAAACTTTCTTAATTACACCATAATTTATCTTCAAGGAGTCCAAAATCTTCTATGTTATCGTTAACTTACAAGACTTTTTATATTCGTACTTAGATAAAGCATAAATTAGAGTATACATTGCTTTGTTGTTCAATTACACAAGGTTGACTCTTTTTTTGTCCACTCACTAACACAAAAAAGACTTTTTACGTTTGGTGATTTTGACTTTCTACGTTCAGTTTAGTTTAGATGTAAATTTGACCGATGTAAATTTAAGTATGTTAAAATAAAATATCTAAATTTACGTACATAACATACTTAAATTTATGTCTGGTACAAATGGGCCACACACAAATTATGGTCGGTAAAATATCTAAACCCTAAAATTAATATCTAATAAAAGATAAAGAAAAAAAAATAACCATGCTTCATAATACGCATAACCAACAATGCGAAAGGGAGAAGATGATAAATGAAAATAAAACAACCTAGCCTCTGAAAATAATGGAGGGAAAGAGGTTTTCCATTGAATCGCATACCATAGTAGAAGAAACGAAAGAAAAAGCACCAATAAAGGCCCTTCAAGGTTTGTAGTGCTTGTGCAACGTGTTTGAAAGGTGGTTTATGATGTGTTCGCAAGGTGGTTCGCGAGTTGTGAAGAAAAAAGGGGAAGACATTAGTGAAAAGAAGGAGGGTTTGATATTTAAGGAAGAAAAAGCAAGAAACAAGCACCAATGGAGGCCCTCCAAGGTTCACATTGCTTGTGTAACATGTTTGCAAGTTGGTTCACAAGCTATAAAGAAGAAAGAGAAAATGTAAGTGGTCGTTAACGTTCATAATGTTTTATAAAAGGAAGCAAAAGAAACAAAACAAGCACCAATGAAGTAGTGGTTGTTACTGTGTTTGTTCGCGTTGTTGTGAAGAAGATAATGAAAATTAAAGAGACATGAGGGTTAGATATGCAAAGATTTGTGTTAGTTCCTTTTCACTAGTGTGAAATAAGTCTTCCATATCTAGCATTCAACGTCAATATTGAAAAAAATCAACATTAAAAATGACTGGTGGTATTGTTATAAATAATTCACCTATTTAGACATTGAAAATGCCCATATTCCAACATCATATGCTTAATTGACATCAGAATTATTAGATTCTAACGTCAATTAACATTAGAAAGTAACTCCTAAGACGTTATATAAATGCATGAATCATTTCAACTTGCACAAAAATGACCCTTTGGTTGTCAAGAAAGCAATTAGACTTCTGAAAAGTGAAATTCCAACGTCAATTTAGGTAGGAGTTTTACTTTTTGGACGTTATGTATCCTTTAAATTTGGTGAATTTATTAAAACGTTTGGTAGGTAGTTGTAAAATTTACTCTCTTTTAGACGTCATATATCTTATATTAGAGGTTAAACTTTTTCTCCAATATCCTCGTATATTTGACATTGTACACTTACTTTATTGAAGTGAATTGTTGATATTATTATCATCTTAAAGTGAATAATATATTTGTTTTTACTAACTTTTAGTGATGTCAATGAGAATAAAATTCTCATTTTGTTTCATTTACCAACAAAGGGTGACTATCAATATATGTCAATTACTATCATATGTTACTTTCAACATCTATTTTTCTCCATTACGAATTTGTTTACCGACAATTTAAAAAAGGAATCACATTTTTCTATACTAGTTACAATAACTTGCAAGTCACTTTCACATTTCTTATATCTATCACCTATTCACAACCTAACAAGACATGTTTTTCTTCCTAGTTGTGTATTTATATATCAAACCTTAACATGACAATTATAAAACCAATTCAAAATGCTATCCTATGTGCTTCTTCAAGTAAGTATCAAATACTTAAACAAATACATTATAACATAAACATATGTCGTGCCACATTGTTTACATGAATAAAATAAAATTCCATATACATGTTATAAAATGGTGATCATAAATCTCTTCTAGCGAATTCCTTTTTTATTGCCACAACCTTCACAATACCATGTTAGACAACTTATCCATTTCACATAATAAAGGTATCTATGTTAATAAAATTACTTATAATAAAATTATAGTTTGAATTGATTTAAAAATAATCCAAAAATATTTAATAAAAATATAAATTTTAATAAAAATATTATTATATATAAAAATTAAATTTAATCTTAATTTGAAAAAGACATAATTATTCCACTTTTAAAAAATATTAAAATTATATTAATTAAAACAATAAATATAACAATTAAATTGAATATAAAACTAACAATAATACTCACTTATACGTGATATTGTCACTACCACTGCCACCATATACTCTAACACAAAACTGGCTTGACACATGAACTTTTTTAAATATTAAAAAATAAAAAATAAAAATAAAATAAAAAACAAAATATACCATTAACGTTCTTAATACAATACTAACTGAAAAAACTAAATTAAATCAATTTTTTCAAAAATCAAAACTTAATTAAGATAAAAAAAATTGAAGAACCAATTTGAGATATCTTACAAAAATTAAGACGGAAACATATTTAAACCAATACATAATAATTCTCCGAAAACTCAATCCGGATATCAAATTCCCACCACCCACCTTTATTCCAGAACAAAATTTGCATCAGTCTATTTTATGGGGTGCAGGAAGAAACAGCCGCAAGGAGCCGAAGGCATGTTCAGAAGATTTAGATTTATTTTAAAGTGAAATGTACATGTAAAATGAGAAAACCGAGTGCAGGAAGAGTCATCCTTATTATTAGTGAAGTAGAGAAAGTTAAAAAGGTACCTATACCTATAATAAGGTATCCTCTATTTAAAGTTATAAAATTGTATATGCAAAGTTGCTAAAAAAGTCAACGAACATTAAAATACAAATACATGTTACAAAAATGTTTATTTTATGTTTTGTTCCATTCACCAAAATTCAATTTTAACCAAAGTAATCTACAATCAAGTTCACAAACTCCCATCTATATACACATAGAAATTGTTAAAAGAAACAATATTTAACATTTGTGATTATGTTAGTAGGAATAATCTACATAATCTCAAAACTTGAGGATGCAAAGCCCTTGATGATCCATTATAGAGGTATGAGTAACTGGGAGTAACATACAAATTACTTTACCATGCCTTTTGAATAAAAGAAAAGAGAAAAAAAAAAGAGGCTGCTTTTGGTTACATGTATGCTGCTAATACCACACACCAAATCAACAGAATGAGAAAATGTTTGGAGGACTGTACACTAGCAGCTGGATGAAGGCTTGATATGTCGGTTCTAACTTCCATAACTACTCTGCCAGAAATGGCACTTAAAGATGTGAACAACTTGACAGTTTCAAATAATGAAATTCTGGCAATGAAGTATGATCTCTTTTCCATGCAATTGACGAGAAAGGAGGTTTGCATCCTACCAGCCAAGATGAGGGATGTGGAGAGATGCTTACCCGTTTTGAATAAATCGCTGAACAATGATCAAGTCTATTCAAAATCCTATCTTAGCTCACTCTTTTACAACCTCCTTCAGAAAAAGAATATCATCACGTGGATGCGCTTCTTCCACTTTAACTAATACTTCATCCCCTATCTGTGATCCAACAGGGACCCAGGCAGAAGCTTGAAATCCAATCTGCAAACGAAAATCACACTACGAAGTAAAAAACAATAGAATATCACAATTTGCATCTTCGCTCCATATTAAACATGGGGCAAGACACCGTTAAAAGCAATATCTACGAGGACTAAACATGACCATGTAATATCTGCATTATGATACCAAACCACTTTTAAAATCTGCATTATTTGGATAATAAGGCATTTATTTCGAAGAACCTTTTCTCATTGAAAATATTTTTTATCAAACTAAATTTTCCCAAAAACCACCCTTATGAAAAGTGTACAATGGCAAAAGTAATGTCTCTTAAGCGCATCCTATTAAGTAGGTTTTAAATTTATCTCAATCCTAAAAAACTAACTTATAAACTGAGTTACTTCTACTTCTAAATTATAATTTGGTCTTATTTCACGTTAAAGCATTAATATCTCGTGTGTAAGACTAGATATTTGTAGGTTGGATTCTATAGCATGTGATAAGCCTATCAAACTTAGGATATACATATTCCATCATAAATAAACTATAAATTTAACTCAATCTCACAAAACTAACTTGTAAGATGAGGATTTCCCCCACTTATAAACTGTAACCAAATTTCAGATAGTCATCAAATAAAAGTAGTAAAATTTGATGATTAGCCTCCCTATGATCTTGTTTTGTATTCTACTACATCTGGAGAAGTTAACCTAAGAAATTATTCCATCATTCATATCAAATTAAGAACATTGAGATTACAATTTTCCGTAGATCTCAAAATAGTAAAGTCATCCATAACTAATCACAGATGCAGCTAATTTTAGGAAGTTAGCAATTTATATGCATTATACACTGAGATTTCCTACTGCAACAACCAACAAATAACATGGACAGCCACATAAATTACATAATGGAAACCGGCCAAGTGCTTACCTCCACCAGCAATAGAGCTGCAATTCGATCTTTCAAAAATCTAAGAACCAATGCACGATACGATTTCTCTTTTGGTTGTCTTCGTAAATATTCTAATATCCAGTATCGAAGACTGCTGTTGCAGAGTTTCCTCACTGTTCTAACATTCTCATTGATAACAGCTGCTATCCCTTCAAGCTTACCAGCTGTAAAGGGTGGAAGCTCGCCTCTAAGGAATGCCTTTACCTAAAGAAAACAAACATTCCAGACAATGAAAACAGAGATAGAAAAGTGTCTTTAGAATAATAACATACCAAGATGGAGTAGTGTATTTCAGTAACACGCAAATCCAATTAATCAAGTTTAAAACATAAATTGTTATAATCAAGTCTTCTAGGCTGTATATTTTGCACAAATACACCTAACTAATACACCTATGACATCGTTACATACAAATAAACCAACGGCATAGTGATTCATTCAAGATAACCCAAATCGGTATCACTCAAAAGATGATTCGAAAAAGGAAAATAAATCATATGAAAAGTTGCGAGCACAATAATTATGACTATGGAATGGAAGTACTTTAAAACTCACTAAATAGCTGATTTTGTTGAGTTCAGCTACATCTAAATCTAAATAATAAAATGGTATCCAAGTCTATTTTAGATCCATTAAAATAATCATTTACCACATTATCCATGAACCAAGACAACAGTGTTGAACGTGAGAGTGTATTGGAAAAAAAGTACCCAAGTCTTACATTGATTATAGATAAGGGTAAGTATACTCTAATAAAAGCACAGAAAGAAAGTACAGAATAGGGAAATGAAATAAATCCTCAAAAAATAAATGAGAGAAGGAAAATATAAGAAAACAAAAACAAACATAACAAGAAATGCAACAACGCTATCCAGTCTTTTGGGTAAGCATACATTCAGTCCCTTGAAACAACCATGAACAAAGCATCTAAGAGAAGTGGATAATATCGAGACAGATATACTGGTGAATAGGCTGTGAAGGCATAAATAGTCTGACAAATAAATAAACCCCTTTCATCGACAGTATAATCCTGATCAACTAATATAGTCTTTTCAAAACAACCAATAACTATGGTTTTAATAACAACAAATCAAAGTTTTAATGAGCTCATTATTGAAATATAGATGTAAATATTGCACATTTACTGTACAATATATATAGATTGATTTAATAATAAATATAGCTTGTTTGTAAGAAATCCCTAAAATTAAGGGTTGGGATTAGAGGTTTATTTGGTAGATTTGCTCTTGATTTAGATCCTTTTATTACTATTTCACTTTCCTTTAAATACCAATGTATTTTTTCTTTTTGATAAAAAAGGAAATCATAATTTTTGCTTACTACCTACACATTTGTTCACACTAATTTTAATCTCTCTACAATTGTGTATCGCGAAAAACAAGTCCTTATTTTTGAAGAGAAGAAAACAAGCCCACATAAAGACTATCAGAACATCAAGCAAGGTTGTCTACGTTATGTACTAAACAATGACTATAAGTTGTCAACATGAATGCACTAGAGGCTGAAACTGTTAGAACCAAAAGATCAAACCCCATTATACGAAACCTCAAGAGGAATCTTCTATTAGATTTTGATGATAACAAAATCTATATAATGAAGACATATGTTAGAATCATTCACGTACTTAAGTCTTGAAAGTGTTTTGCATAGACTAGACAACGCAAGAGTAATTCTGTCTTACACTAATGTTAGACTATAAGTAACCCATCAGACATTACAAAAGACTTTACTGATTAGACCTGGTAAAACAATGTTTAGACAAATATTGCTATTCATAATCTGATGCTTATATATGAGTGCACCTGATATACATAAGTTTGTCAAAGTTTACTCTGACTGAGAACAGACTATACAAGTCAAACAGTACTGATCAGACGATGTAAAGACAAACACCATCAAATAATGAAAGCCCAAAGTAGCACTTGTCAGACGTAACAAAGATAAAGTGACTCATTAGATGAATCAAGTATGAGTTGACCAGACAACTCAAAAAGTCAAAACTGAACAGATGACATCCTTAGAATAACAAAGTTCATTAGACGATTCTACTAAAAAATGACTCAATAGTCAAAGTTGACCAGATAAAGTGAAGCGCTAATCAGAAGAGAAAATGTCAAAATCCATAAGACCATTCATAATGAACTGAGCAGATGCTTTATGATTTAACATCTTTAATAAGGATTCTTGTTCTAATATTTGTTATTATCATGATTACAACGATGATAATCCTTTTGGATAAGTTAAATAAGGAAACACAGGATTTAATAGACAAATCATATCTTAAAATTGAAATTAATCTTTATAAATGTCAACCGATCATATTTATAGAAATATCATATATATGCTCAAACATTATCTAAAAATTAATATTGTATATTACATTTTATTTTATATGTTTCTTTTGATAGAGAAAATATGAATGTTAGAAGAGAAGATCACATCAATACTTCCTTCCTATACTGAGTGCCTCCTGAATACAAGACAAGAATTAAAGAAAATTCTATTGATTGAAGATTTTCAAAAGTCCAAAGAAGATCTGAAGATTATATTGAAGATTGACGTGAATATCCAAAAAAGAAAGGAGAAAATCAAGAAACACACAAGGTTATGATACTGGCGAAGATTTAGAAGAGAAAAAGTGATAGGATATAATATGATAGGTTATAATGGGTAATAGGTGCAGCATAGGAAACAGTTAGGAACTAATTGTTAGTTGGTTAGTTGGTTGGGGAGCCCTTTATAAGAAGGCAGAGAGGTCTTGTGTGAAGGTAGTTTTTGATATTCAGTGTATTGAGAGGAGGTTGTTCCTAAGGAGGGAGAGTGCTCCCTTGAGAGTAAGATTGTAAACACTTCATTCTTTGATTACAGAAGCAATATACATACATATTCTTTCTTTTGTGTGTGTGTGATACTGTGAGGAGTGAAATATTGGTTTCTTGACTAAAGAAACCTATTAAATTGGTCTGACTTGCCGGAACAAAGGTTGCGGATACTTAAGATTGAAACTGTAAAATAATTCTAGAGGGCTTAATTCATCCCTCTCACAATCTTCTATTTATAAGAATAAATTGATACACAAATACATGATAAATAGGGTAACCCTAGACACAATATAATCATGATAAACAGGGTAATCCTAGACACAATATAATCATGATAAATAGGATAACCCTTGACACACTATAATGATGATAAAATAGGATAAATATCCTAACACTCCCCCTCAAACTGGAGCATACAAATTGTATGTACCAAACTTGGAACAAATAAACTCAATCCGAGGACCCCTTAATGACTTTGTCAATACATCTGCGAGTTGATCATTTGACCCAATAAACTCAGTACATATTTCTTTGGTCAACAACTTTTCACGAACAAAATGACAATCAATTTCTATATGTTTAGTCCTCTCGTGAAACACTGGATTTGATGCAATGTGGAGAGCAGCTTGATTGTCGCAATACACAAAATTTAACCTCTTGAAGGAATTGTTTCACCCATATAAGTTCACATGTTAGTGATGCCATTGCCCTATACTCGGCTTCCGCGGTTGATCGAGCTACTACATTCTGTTTCTTACTTTTCCATGAAATAATGTTTCCTCCCAGAAAAACACAATATCCTGTAGTAGACCGTCTATCAATAGGTGAACCTGCCCAATCTGCATCACAATACCCAGAGACCTGAATGCTTCCTTTATCTTCATATAACAATCCTTGCCCGGGAGCCTTCTTTACATACCTTAGAATGCGAATGAGAGCATTTCAATGGTCAACACATGGAGCCTGCATGAACTCACTAACCACTCCAACTGCAAAGGATAGATCTGGCCTTATAATAGTGAGATAAATCAGTTTTCCAACCAGCCTCCTATACTTCTCTGGATCGGAGAATAATTCACCTTCTTTTGTCCTTAATTTCTGGTTTGGGTCTATGGGATTGTCTACCGGTCTACAATCAATCATGCATGTTTCTTGTAATATATCAAGAGCATACTTCCTTTGAGAAATTACAACTCCATCTTTTGATTGTGCTACTTCAATGCCTAAGAAGTATTTGAGACTTCCAAGATCCGGTTTGAAAATGTCTACACAAGTACTCTTTTAGTTGAGATATTCCAACAGCATCATTTCCTGTAATGACAATATCATCAACATATACTATTAAGTAAACACATTTCCCGAGAGAGAAATGACAATAAAAAACTGAATGATCTGCTTCACTACGTTTTAGCCTAAATTTTTGAACAATGGAGCTAAACTTTCCAAACCAAGCACGTGGGGATTGCTTGAGACCATATAGAGATCGATGCAATTTGCATACCATACCAGACTCCCCCTGAGCAACAAACCCAGGAGGTTGCTCCATATAAACTTCTTCCTCAAGATCACCATGTAGGAAGGCATTCTTGATATCCAATTGATGAAGTGGCCAGTGACGAATGGCTGCCATGGCAAAGAAGAGACGAATAGTAGTCATCTTGGCTACAGGAGAGAAAGTGTCACAATAATCAAGACCATAAACCTGAGTGTAACCTTTTGCAACAAGCCAAGCTTTGAGCCGGTCAATTTCACCATTAGAGCCAACTTTAACTGCATACACCCATCAACAACCAACCACCTTTTTTCCTGGGGGAAGGGGCACCAGCTCCCAAGTATTACCGTGGTTAAGAACCGGCATTTCTGCAATCATAGCTTGTCGCCATCCAGGATGATCAAGTGCTTCTTTCACATTCTTGGGTATAACAGCAGAGGACACTGAGGATAAAAGAGAAAAATAGGAGGGCGACAATCGATGATAGCTTAGAAAATTATAAATGGGATGAGGGTTTCAAGTGGAACGAGTACCTTTTCTGAGGGCAATAGGCCATGCTGAATCATTTGCACCAAGAGGCGTGGGAGGAGGTGACAAGGGAGAAGAATCTGAAGTAGGAGATTCACCATTGTCTTGGGGAGGTGGACTATCCATTGGGGCCCTGTGTGGGATGATCTCAGTATGTGGAGAAACAGGTGTAGAAGGATTGTGATCAAGACTTGGAATGACAGAGACAGTGGAGCTATTTGACTCAGCCATTGGAATAGGAAGGACCTGCTGGAGGATAGAAACATCCTGAACACATGGAGAGAAGTAAGGAGTCTGTTCAAAGAATGTGACATTGGAAGACATGTAATACTTCTTAGTTTCAGGAGAGTAACACCGATATCCTTTTTGAAGTCGAGAATAGCCTAAGAAGACACATTTGAGAGCGCGAGCGGAGAGTTTGTCTAGACCTGGAGACATGTCATGAACAAAACATATACAGCCAAACACTCGGGGAGATGTATGAAAGAGAGGATCATTAGGAAACAAAATGGAGAAAGGGACTTTATTATCAAGAGAGGAGGAGGGCATCCTATTAATAAGATAACATGTAGTTAAGATGCATCCCCTAGTGATGGACAGGAATATGGGCACCAAGCAAAAGGGTACGAGCAGTTTCAACCAAGTGTCTATTTTTTCGTTCTGCTATACCATTTTGCTGTGGTGTATGAGGACAAGTAGACTGATGTAAGATACCATGGGAACTCAAGATGGCAGAAAAGGAGGATGAGAAATACTCTTTTGCATTATCACTTCTTAATATTTTGATTACTTAACCAAATTGATTCTTGATTTCATTTAAAAAGGATGTATAGATAGCTAACAATTCAGAACGATTTTTCATAAGATAAACCCAAGTACATCTTGAATATTCATCAATAAAGGTAACAAAATATCTAAAACCAAAGGAGGAGATACGACTAGGTCCCCATATATCAGAATGGATGATGGAAAAACTAGAGTTACATATTGATTGAGACCTTTTAGGAAAGGAAGATCTAACATGTTTTCCTAATTGACATGACTCACATTCTAAGGTTTGGAGACCACTAAATTCAGGACACATCTTTTTTAATTTGGACAAATGAGGATGGCCAAGTCGATCATGTAGCACTTTAAGATTAGGAGCAGCAACACTGGACACCCTTTGACGAGATCTAAAATGGTATAATCCGCCAGCTTCATATCCTTCTCCAATTTGTCTCCCCGAACCACGCTCCTGTATAACAAAAGATTTATGATCAAAGGTTATTGAACAATTTAACATTTTAGTCAACTGGCTTAGGGAAATTAAATTAAAAGGACAATTAGGGACAAAAAGGACTGAGTTAAGATTGAGGGAGGGAGACAAAGAAACATGACCGACTCCTTTGGAAGAAGTTTTAGATCCATTTGCAAAGGAAATAGATGAGAACAAAGAGGTATTACCAGAAATGTGATCAGAAGCACCTGAGTCAATTACCCATGAATTTTGACCTTCCATAGATTGAGAAACGCAGGCTGTTGATGTATTGGGAGATTGAGATGGTTGTGCCAAGCTGTTAGACTTTAACCTTAAATACTCTTGATATTCATCCTCAGAAAACATAGAAGTGGAAGTTTCAGTCTTCGAAGTGGAAGTTTCAGTCTTCGAAATATTGGCGGTTTTGGAAGGGAAACCATGTAAGGAGTAGCAATTCTCTTGAGTATGACCCATCCTTTTACAGTATGTGCATTAAGGACGTCCCCGACCTCCTCGTCCTCCTCCTCTAGTGCCACGTCCTCCTCTTCCTCGTGTGGCAACCATGACAAATGGTTCCACTAGTTCATGCGCTTCTTGAGTTTGAGGTATTGGGACACGCAGAAGGCGAGTGGTCAATGTTTCCATAAAGGGGACCTCATGACTAGTTAGAAGTTGATCTATGAGATGATCAAAATCGGGATATAGGGCACGAAGGATCAACACCATGTAAAATTTGTCTAGTTTCTTTTTGATATCCTCTAATGGATCTACTTCAAAAAACATCCTAAGTTCTTCGACAACAGATTGGGCTTCAGCCATGAAGGACACCATATCATGGTCTGCCATTTTAAGAGATGCAAGCTTGTTCGTAGTGTCATAGAGACGTTGAATATCGTTGGCATAAATGCTTTGGGCTTTCTTCCAAAAGAAGTGACAAGTTTTGAAAGTCCTCAAAGATACAAGAAGTTTGGGTTCCACTGATTGCCATTACAGGGCACACAACTGGAAATCTACTTGTTTCCACTGATCAGCTTTTTCAGTAGGCACATGGCTTCCATCTCGCTTAAGGTGGTCATAATGCCCTTGGCATAGGAACCACATTTCAATGGCAGCAGACCATGATAGATAATTTTTTCCATTTAGCTTCTCGAAGGTAATTGATAGACTTCCGAAGAAGGAAAGAGTACTGCCAGACGCCATTTCTGAAGAAGACGAATAGTGCTAGCGAGGAACAAGAAAACCCTAAGGGTTTAGACGAAGGAAACTGTGACAGTGATGGACGACGGTGGCAGGCGGTGGACAGTGGCCGGCGGCGGACGGTGGCAGGCGACGAGGAACTATGGCGCCGTACAGATATATATTACGAGACAGAAACCAGAGCGGGATCGACCCCCCACTCTGATACCAACTTAAGATTGAAACTGTAAAATAATTCTAGAGGGCTTAATTGATCCCTCTCACAATCTTCTATTTATAAGAATAAATTGATACACAAGGACATGATAAATAGGGTAACCCTACACACAATATAATCATGATAAATAAGGTAATCCTAGACACAATATAATCATGATAAATAGGGTAACTCTTGACACACTATAATGATGATAAAATAGGATAAATATCCTAACACGGATCAAGAAGTGATCAAGAAAGGGTGGAAGCATGGAAGGAAAAGACAATACCTTGGAGAGGAGGACCAGCGAACAGAAAATGAGCAAGGCAGAACCGAAAATGAGCATGGCAGAATGGAGAAGAAATATGTAAGAAATGCAGCAGGAAATCAAAGAACTCATACGAGTTCTTGGAGGAAGGGCACGTAACCAGGAAAAAGGATTAGAAGAAAAATAGGAAGGAGAGAGGAATTTCTTCAAGATGTCTTGAAAGGAAAGAAAAAAGGAAAGATAAGTATGGAGGTTGGGCAAGATAGTCTACTAGACATCAAGAAAGCCAAGAAACCTTTAGATGGAGGGGAAAATTCAAATAATTGGGAGAAGGAAAGAGAAACAGTTATCAGTACAGAGGACAGGGTTGACCAAGACCATGATGGGGATGTTGTTACCATTACATCAAGGAGTAGAGTGTCAGAAGTTGTTGTTTTGAGTGTTGATTGTTTTGCAGGAATTAGAGGGCAAGATAGGAGAGAAGAAAATACATGTGAAGGGGAAGGCAAAGATGAAAACTGTGATGGAGACATTGTTGTTGCTACTGAGAAAGTGGCAAAAGTTGTTGTTTTTACGGGAGATAGTGGGGTAGGTTGTGGTGTGTATGTCAAAATAGTGAAGAAGGGTTATGATAGAGGAAAGAAAGCAAAATATGGTGGGAACATGGTGACTATTATGGCTGGGAATAAAGTAGAAGATGCAGTTGTTTTGAGTGGGGAAAAGTTCATCCAAGAATTCAAGATATGGTTGTCACAAACATATAAAATACCAGAAGACCAATGGCAGGGATATTCTTTGCAGGACTACAATATAACATTCAGAGGAAACAGTTAGCTCAACATGATGATGATGAGGAAATTGGATGGTTAGATCAACAAGCTCTTTCCTTTTTAGCTTCTAGGATGAACAAATCTGGACAAGGAGAGGGTTTAGCAAGTGTTGCTGCTATAAAAGTACAGAAAAAATTTTGGGACTGGAAGAAGAGAAAAGAATTACTGATCATTCATTAGAGAATTGCTAATATATAGGCCCATGTAAGTGGTCACCAGGTCACAAAGCAGTATAGAACAATCACATGGTCCATGGGAATTCTAGAAAAAAAGCAACTCTTATCATTAATGGAACAAAAGGAGTCAACAATTCTCTCATATCGACCACCACCCAAGCCTTCAGACTTGAATTGCAGGGCAGTAGCCAGTGGATTCCCTTCCTATGATAGAAGATGACCCATGAGATCAAGTTTCACGGTTCCAACCTTGAGGACAAGGTTGTTTTGCAGAGGGGTGTGATGATAGGATATAATATGATAGGTTATAATGGGTAATAGGTACAGGACAAAGGAAATAGTTAAGAATTAATTGTTAGTTGGTTAGTTGGTTGAGAGGGGCTTTATAAGAAGGCAGGGAGGTCTTGTGTGAAGGTAGCTTTTGATATTCAGTGTATTAACAAGAGGTTGTTCCTATAGAGGGAGAGTGCTCCCTTGAGAGTAAGATTGTAAACACTTCATTCTTTGATTACAAAGCAATATACATACATATTCTTTATTTTGTGTGTGGGTACTGTGAGGAGTGAAAGATTGGTTTTTTGACTAAAGAAACCTATCAAAAAGCCTCAACGGTCATAATCCCAAAATTCCTATAAATTGAGGAACAAGGTTATGAAGAAACACACAAGAAATATACAATAGATGGCAAGTTCATCAAGAGAGACACAACATGAAAAGCAATACATAGACATACTCAAATACATAAAAGAGAAGAGAAAAAATATACAATGAATACACTAGAGAAAAGAATACTCAGAAAGACAAGAGCTTATCACGTCCATTAAAATAGTTTGCTTCATTAAAGGGTTGTGAGAAAAGCCATTGTAGCATTCTTCATATTATGAAGTTTACCCTTGCAAACTTTATTTGTACTCTCTGTGAGAGTGTTTTTTCATTATTCAATTGAGAGGTTGTACACACTTGGAGAGGTTGATACATATGATTCATAAAGAGGTTGATAGTCATAACTTGCAAAGATTTGAGTACTTATCGTGATCAAAATTGGTATTAAGGTTGTCAAATCGAGAGTTCACGTAAACTCGTAAGAATTTACTTTAAATAAAAAAATTAAAATATCTATAAATAATATAATATTTTATTGTTATATGATTCTATAAATAATTTTAAATTTTTTTAATATAATATTATTACTATTATTACTATTAGATTATTATATTATATTATTTAAATATTTTTTATATTTTTCTAATATTATTATTCTCTTATAATAACTTTAAATATTCTTTTATATAACTTTAATTAGTTACATTATTTACTATATTTTATATAATAAAAAGGTTGATGGAAGCCCATATTAGAAGAAAGGAAATCCTAAAACATTATCTCTCATGAAACTTTACTCCTACACTTAGGAGTGTAGCACCAACATAATAGTGGCGCAACACCAACACAGCATAGGAAGATCGTGCAACAATGGGTCACCAACGAGACAATGGCGAACGACCAGAACAAAACTACGTTGCATCAACAATCACAAGTAACAATGGAGGAGAAGAACGAATCGAGCTGATTTTGCATAGGAAACAATAATCTTTGGTGTCTTTTTTGGGTTGAAGAAAAGTCATATGGACTTGCCATCTCGGGTGTTGGATCGCGAGTTTAGTCGAGTTCACCACGTTCATGATAAGTTTAGCAAGTCTGCTCCAAAATCAAGTTAGTTAACTCAGGAAATGGGTGTGGGAATGTAAACTCGGATGATTCTATGTGTTGAATAGTGAGTTTGATATCCATGATTGGTATATTTGATTAGGGAAACTTCTTAAGCTTGGTGCTTCAGAGACTAACATAGCCCTTGCGTTAAGGGTGAACTAGTATGAATTTTGTGTGTGCTCTCTATCATTTATACTCTTATTTAGTTGTTCTATATCTACACAAAAAAGTATAAATTGTTTACAAGCTCTATTCAATCCCCTCCAGTGCTTCTAGAGCCATCTTACACCAATAGAAATTATCTATATAACAAGACGCATTTGCTGTGTGGTCTACTCCTAAATGCAGTAATAACACCTTTTGACTAGACTACTTCAATACCGAAGAAATATTTGAGACTAAAAAGACCATTGGTTTGAAAATGTTTGCATAAGTGTTCCTTTAGTTGAGTTTATAAGTTCCAAGCTTGGGACATACAATTTGTATGCTCCAATTTGAGAGAGAGTGTTGAAATAAGTAATAAGTAGTGCATTGGGAACCATTTATCGGATATAATTATGATTAGTACCTAGTTTTGTACCTAGGAATTTAGTGCACTCTATGAATTGTACCTAGGGTCTAGGGTGATCTTTTGATCTTTTATCTCCTCATTGTATCATTTTTCTATCATTATAAATAGAAGATCATAGGAAGGGTCTTTCAAGCCCTCCAATTTTATATTCTCTCTTATTAATCTCAAGTGAAATATTTTTAATAATGCCTAGTGATGCACAGTCCGCATCCTGTCCCTCATTGAAGGGAACATGTATCATGATATTTTCATTTTGTTTCACTTTCCTCATTCCTTCTTAAAAATTCAAATTTCATAGCAAGTATCTAGAAGCATCAATACTGCAATCTATTATAACTATGAACTATAAAATTGAAAACGACTTACTTGATAATGTGCAAGAAGATCCAAATATCTACGGATGGGAGATGTAAACTGAACATAACCAGGAATCCCCAAAACACCATGGCGTGCTGGCTTCCTAAAATCAATTTCAGCCGCACGCATTACCCTGACCAGTGCAAAGCTCCTAACAGGTCCTTCTGGAAGATGGGAAAATTCGGAAACATTTATATCTGATTGGGGCTGTCCCCTGTATGGTAAGGGAATGTCATTCTGAGATCCAAACGTGGCAATAGCTTCTCCACAGAGTATCATCATCTCAAAGACTAAACGCATGGCAGGATCTGCCTGGTTTTCCACATAAAGTTTTAATGATGGCTCTGGATCCTCTGGATTAAATACTTTAATCCGAGTATCTAAAGTTGACGTCTCAATGGCACCCTGAACATGCGCAGGAAGAGGAAATGTTTACTAATAGAGGATATTAATTCTCAACAATTTTTAACTTATGCAAATAATTCCAAATGCTTTTATGAATCCACATGCATGGAATTCAATCACTGCCAAATCCATTCAAGCACACTCAGATAAAAACTATTATTGAACAATAATCAATAGTATAGACATTCCTATATGTGTGTTGTTAGATCAAAGAAGCTTTTCTGCAGCAACAAAAAAAAAGGAAAAAAATGAAATTCATCCCTCAAATCATGATACAATTAACAATATTTGTGGTTCCCTTTGCTAAATAACAAAAGATTAAACAATAAAGCATATTTGTGTAACTTATCAGAGGGTAATGAACTTCCAAGTTATGAGACAAATTCCAGAACAGAGTAGTACTAGCATTGTTATTGGGAAATATAATACTAGATTCCGTGGAATGGACCAAAGACTCTTGACATAATATATTGATGGAGAAATAATTGACAGTTCTAAGGTTTTTAAGGCAGTGTTAGAACCTGCAATACTTGGAATCATTGATGAAGTTAATGGAAACCTTCCTTAACTGAATAATAGATATATGATTTTTCAAATAAAGAACATTATCTGACGTAGGCTAGAATGAATTCCTTCTATCAAAAGGAAGAAAGAAAAAACTCAAATACCTCCAAACACAAATTTTATATGCCTGAGTTAAAAGAACAAACTACAATATACCTGTTGACGACGCCAATTTGATCTAAGGTTTGCAGCCTCAGACAAAATTCTGAGCTCACCCTCCTCCTGAAGATTCAAATGGAGTAGCTCGGATGCACTCTCATATGTCAGCATGTATGTTGGTTTAATCACTGAGTTAAAAACTGAATATTCTGCAATGCTGTTACACCCACAGTGGGCATCAATATTAGAATGTCATTTAGTTATTATTGTCACTGCGATGTCTTCTCATTGACAGGAAAAATTAAGCAGAGGTTCAGCACATATTTCAAATGACCCTTCTATGCCTGTATGTTAACTTGTTTCAACAGAAAAGGAATTAGTAATTCAGGACCTGAGTACATAGAAAAACAAAGACTTGAGTTACTACAGAGCTTTAAGAGTTAACAGTTTTATATCATTAACACTTCATTAATCTTTGTTAAAGATCTTGCATTAACTAAAATAAAGCCAAGTTACAGTATATAAGATCTCACTTCACAAGCCAGGTTTGTGAAATTAAATTACACTTAAAGTTCACTTCTTAAAATGGTAAGGAAGCATATCTTATCCAAGTTTCTTGGACTTATCATGTCAATAGCTATTAGGTTGTTGTCAAACTATCTACAAATATCTAGTCTCATGCTCGATATGTCTAGTTCTCGGAGGTGTACTAGAGATCACACAATAACTAGAGATAAGACTATATTAAAATACATAAGTGCATGCAAATTTCACCTTAAAAGTTGATTTTGAGGTTGAATTAAGCTTAAAGTCTACTTTCTAAGATAGCAACAAAGCCTATTAGAGTTTATCCTAGTGAGGGGACTTGAGGGCCTATCATGCCACTTGCCATCGGACCTCATTTTATTCCTATGCTCAATATCTTTGCCATCATTATTGAGGTTGGTGGTGAGCCAGAAAGGTGTAAACCATATGTTGCCGCCCTAGACAAGGAAGTAGGGACCTCTTGAGCACTAGGGGTGATTTCTCACGACTTTGATTTAGTTCAACTTCCAAACATGTCTCTTTTTGTTACAAATGAATGTGATAATAGTTAAATCTTTATCTCTTTGTTTTGTGTTTTCCAATGTTTAGTATGAAAGCTTTTAAAGAGAAACTTGATCATTTGAAAACAATGATTGGATCAATGACTAAGTCTTCCGGATTGTATAACCTACCCATCTAAGGTAAGAATATATTCAATGCTATTGGCTCTTTGTCTCAAGGCGTTTGGCTTATTGATTCAAGCAACTAATCATATGACTCTTAGTCACAATCTCTTCAATTCATAGGTCAAAATGACTAAAGAACAAAAATATTGCAGTTGCAAATGGTGATAGAGTAACCATATGCAAATCCAAGAATATAACTCTAGAATCATCTATTGTATTATAAATTGCACAGTCACGGTAGAATAAATATAAAATAATTTAATAATAAACATAAATTTGTTTGTAAGAAACTCTTAAAATTAAGGGATAGAGATTAGGAGTTTATTTGGTAGATTTGCTCTTGATTTAGAGTCACTATTATGTAAGGAAAATTTTTTTTGTTAGATATACTGTGGTTTATGTTAATTCAGAAAACATAGTCCCTATGTTAATTATGTTTTTTTTTACATATCCATTTGTATTTGGGCTTAACCCACATTCTCATTATTATAAATACTTTACCCTATGTGTATTTTCTAAACAAGGGAGATTAACTTATATGTGATAATCAGGCTGCTCTTCATATCAGTTCTAATATTGCTTTTCATGAAAGGACCAAACACATGGGGATTGAATGTCATTTCATTCTAGAGAAGATTGTATATAGAGATATTAAGATTGAGTTCATTAACTCAAGTGATGAGTTAGCATATATTTTCACTATCTTTACCATGACCGGGAATTCATTATATTTGTAACAAACTTGATACATATTATTAGCATGTAATTAGCTGTTACAGATTTCTAGGAAATTAAAATTTACATATTCTAGGAAATTAGGATGATTGATTTTTTATTATTAGGTGAAAATTTATTATAATTGATTCTGTAAATTAGTATAAATACATATTGTGTGGTATGTATTAGACACACAATACATTCAACAAATATACTTTTCTATATGGTATTAGCAGTTTAAGGTTTTGATCTTCGATCTCCAGTTTTCTTCTTTCTTTTTCTGGTGAACTGTACACTCAGCCATTGTGTGCCCCTTTTCTCTGTTTCCAAGCGTCCCTTCACTCTGGTGACCACTGTAACCAATACCGCCTTCCTCCGACAACCACATGTGCCTCTTTCTGGCATGTGCGTTTCACGCACCCGTCTCAGATTACGTTTTTTATCCATTTTTAGCTAGACCTAGTTGTCAACGCCTCCTCTACCTCCTTCCTCACACCCAAGTGCCCCTTTTTAGCCCAATTTCAGGTTCATTCCCCAAGGCTTCTGAAAGCTCACACTCATGTACCCCCTCTACAGTGAATTTTACTACTGTTCTGTTAATTCCATGTGAAAACGAGTAATTATAGCTCCTGAGATGTTGTTGTCCAGTTGTGGTTTCAAGGCCAAATTCATATTGACCACTTGACCAAACAGGTCAAAGACATTTCTCGCAATGATCAAGCCCAATGGATGAAATCGAAGCCTCTTTGTGTAGCGTTCTCTAGTTCTCCATTGATGTCTATTGCAGCCTCAATACCAGACTATTAGTTGTTATGATGTATGGAACAAAGCCAAGAAAGTATACTCCAATGATATCCATTGCCTTTACAATGTTGTCTCCAACCTCATCACTGTGAAGCTGGAAAATCATGATATTAGCATTAGTCAAACACAACCTTCTTCTAATCCTACAATAGATTTTGTGCTATATATTGCTAGGCTGTCCTTTTAATTTAATTTCCATAAGCAAGCTCACTCACGATTGGAACAAGACATGAGTCTTGAGGATTATACTCTGTCATAATCGATTGCTTGTATCTCCACTACATCTCAAGATCTTGAGCATCAACACTTAGGTCATCCTATTCCTACCAAAATGCATCTAATGCTTCAAGTTTTTCTCATAGTTTGTCTTTTCAATGCGAGTCTTGTCAGTTAGAAAAACACACTCGTCATAACTATAGTACTTGAGTTAATAGAAGGGTTTCATCACCTTTTGCCTTGGTTCATTCCAATATTTGGGATCCTAGTCATGTCCATTCAACTTTGGGTTTTTATTACTTCATTACTTTCATCAATGATTTCTCCCGATGTACTTGGTTATTTTTAATGAAAAATCTTTTTGATGTTTTTTCTATATTCCAAGGTTTCTCGACTGTAATTCAAAATCAATTTGGCACCTCTATTAAAAATTTTCCGCACTAACAATGCTTGTGAATATATGTTGTTAGATATATTATATCATTAGATAATTTATCTCTATCTTATCTTTATCTTTTATCTTTAGTTTGTTTGTTATTATTCTTTATTTGAATATTGGACTTAGCCCAAATTTCTTTTATTATAACTAGAGTATCCTACGTGTATATTCAACATACGGGAGATTAAACCCATAAATAACTTTTACTATATTGAACATCGTATCTAGAGCCTAAGGTTCTTTTTTATAAAATTTTCGATGCCTGTGCCCTTGCACTCGCCGCAGTCCGGAGTTCCTGTTTCGACCGACAACCACAAAGTTTTGATCGTCTCAATTAAGCGACCACCGTATCTTTAACAACACCTTCATCAGAGCTCCTACGTGCTTTTAGTGCCTTTCGAAGTTGTGGATCTACTCCCTTTTTCGTCGTGCGTGGTGGCCCTCTCAAGCAGCGATTCAAAACATTGAGGTCGCTCTTTTTCCTCTTTCAGGTCCACTGTGCGTGGTCGCGCATTTCATCTCCTCTCGCGCAAAGATTTAGACCATCAAGGTCGCCTCTTTTTCGTTTTCCAGATGCCTTAATTGGAGAATATTGGATTTTTAGGCTTTCTCTCTTCTATTCATCCATAGCTTCTTTGGCTACTGTCTCTTCTGACCTCTCTTCTGTCACCGATGCGTTTAACCCGTCCATATATGTTTTTTCTCCATGAAAAAGATGGCTTTTGTTAGTTTATTATAGTCATGGTGGCTCTTCAACAATGGCCTCTTTATCCACTAAATGTCAACAATACATTCCTAAACGACAATTTGCAAGAAGAAATTTATACGGAACAACCTCCCAAATTTGTTGCTTAGGGGGAGTCTTATGGATTGGTATTTCGTCTTCTATATCGTCTTCGTAATTCATTAACAATTTTATGTCACTCAAGTGCAGAAGCGGATATTTTCACTAAGTCTATTGATTATATTAGTAACAAGCTTGGTACATACGATTTGTATGCACCAGCTTAAGGAAAAGTGTTAGATATACTATATTATTAGATATCTTATCTCTATCTTTTATCTTTAGTTAGTTTATTATTATTCCTTATTTGTATTTTGGACATAACCCATATTTCTTCTATTATAAATATATGTATATATTCAACATAAGGGAGATTAAACTCATATTTTTCACTATATTGAAAATATGTCTTTCCAATTTCAGTCCTTTCTAAGTTCACAAGGTATCCTTCATCATACATCTTTCTCTCACACACCACAACAAAATGGTGTCATCGAAAGAAAGAATTGACACTTGGTTGAAACTACTTGTACCCTTCTTCTTCATCACAATGTTCCTCCTCGATTCTAGGGAGATGCCATTTTGACAATATGTTATTTGATCAACAGCATGCCTTCATCCGTCCTTAATAAGGTTCTTCACTCTCTCTTATATCCAAGACAAGATCTTTCCTCCATTTCTCTTTGTGTCTTTGGTTGGACATGCTTTGTCTATGACCTTACTCCATGTAAAGATAAAGTTTCTTCAAAATCTCCCAAGCATATTTTTCTAGGTAACTCACGCCTTCAGAAGAGCTATCGTTTTTTTCCTCACTTCAACACTATATAGTTCCTGCGGTTTCTCTAAACTCATGAGCTCACACAACATTCCTCTAACCTATTAAATATGGGGTTCTATTAATTCCTCCCTCCAACAGACAAGTTCTAACAGGTTATCTCACTTGTTAGTGAAATATTCTACTCCAAGTAAAGAAGGTGAATTTATACCACACAATGCTACAGCGCATTTTAATTACCTGCCATCATAATGCAGCACAACTGATACAGTAACTGCATTACAAAGCTCTCCTTGTCGCAAACTCATGCCCCCCATGGCAAGATTTTCTGGAAACATAGAATATGTAGCAGTGGGCAAGAAAACGGAAGTTCCTCTTCTCATAGCCTCTCTGCAAGTCATGAAGTACATTTATATTATAGAGAAACACACAACACTGAATATTAAATTAAATTTCTCTTTGAATATCAACCAGATACCTGTCCACTATACTTCCAGGTTGAACATATCTAGTTGGATCTGCAACATGTATCCAAACTTGAATCCGGCCATCTTGCAACTTTGTTGCACTCAAAGCATCATCAAGCTAAATATTATGCATCATCAGTTAATAAACTGGTAAGCTTCTAAAGATAAATGGAGTAACACTTGAAATAATATCAACCAAATCAAATAATAAAAAGGTTTGACTGTTCACCTCATCAGCCTCATCAACATCAATGGCATAGACCTTTAAATCAGTAAGATTCTTCCTGTCAATCTGAACAAAATGAAAACACAAATTTATATAAAAACAAGATATTAACATGTGATAAATAACAATTACAATAATTACGAGCGTAGAACAACAAGATGTAAGAAAAGTTTGAGTCCAGCCTCAACAGCAATTTAAAACAACCATGGTGATTGGACAGGTCAAGTATTTAACAGAAGAATTTGGTTAATCCATCGTTCTAAAGTATTTAGGTACACAGACATCACGTAATGCAAGGGAGTGAAACATTGGAAAATAAGAAATCTAGATATTTAGAATTACCATTGTTTTACAACAATTGTTAATCAATTCAAATTCCTAAATCATATCGTCAAAATCCCACGATTTATGCTGCACTTAATATTTCCTTCTACAGCTTTAATTATATAATTAGGATTTAATTGCATTCCATATTCAAGAGGATAACTAGGAGGATTAATAGGTAGACAGTGTATTTTATATTTATTGTACAGGATCATTGATCCTGTATTGTAGGGATAGATTATATCCATCATAAATTAGGATTTTTCAGTTACTATGTCTTTGTATTCTATTTATGAGCTATTGCTCCTCTATGAATAACGTCAGAAACAGTTTTTCTAACAAATATATATGATTGATGATGCCCTCGTTTTAAATCCCCATATCGCCACTGTGACGAATGTTTCCAATGTGGCTTCTCAAGGAATTTGTAGAGTTCCTTTATCTCTTTTAAATCCCAATTCTATCTTGTATATTCCACGTTGTCCTTATAGTTGAATTTCTCTAAACTAATCAACTTGCTCTTTAAATTGTTTTGTAACCTTTTACGCTAATTCCTTTGTCATATGGAAACATGGTATGGGTCATCTAACTAGCAAAGGACATGAATCACATTGGGTTTAACTGGGTTTATTTAATGAAAAACAAATTTGAACATTTGTTCATATTCATGCCTTTCTTTAATAAGATTAAAACCAATTTGAAAAAATAATTAAAATCTTCTGAAGTGACAATGCTAAAGAATATTTTTTTGTTGAGCTTTGTTTTTGTCCTCATAGGTAATTTTACATCAGTCCAATTGTCTCCCCACACCACATCAAAAACTTGACAAATATTATACGGTGATGATCCTTCGTGCTTTACATCCAGACTTTGATCATCTCAAAGAACAACTTCTGACAAGTTGTGAGGTCCCTTCCATGGATAGTTTGACCACACGCCTTCTTCGAGTTCCAATGCTTCAAATTAAGGAAGCTCATGAACTATTGGAACCATCTATCATGGTTGCCACACAAGCAAGAGGAGGACGTGGCACTAGAGGAGGAGGATATAGAGGTCGAGGATGTCCTTAGTGCACACTGTAAAAGGATAGGTCACACCCAAAAGAACGGCTACTCCCTACATGGTTTTCCTACAAAACAACCAATGTGTCTAAGGGTGGAACTACCAACTCTAAATTCACTTGGCACAAACATCTGAAACTCCAAGTACATCAATAACTTCCATTTCTCAATCCATGGAAGGTCAAAATATGTTAGTAACTGACTTAGGTGTTTCTAATCACATCTCCAGTAATCCTTCTATGTTCTCATCCCTTTCCTTTCAAAAAAATCATCATTTCATAACCTTGGCAAATGGATCTAAAACCTCCTCAAAGGGAGTCGGTCAAATTTCACTTTCCCCTTCTCTAAACCACAAATTTGTTCTTTTCGTTCTGAATTGTCATTTTTGAATGAAATCAAGAATCAATTTGGTCAAGTAATCAAAAATTTTCTAAAGTGATAATGCAAGAGTATTCTCATCTAATTTCTCTATTGTCTTGAGTTCACTTGGTATATTACATCAATCCACTTGTCGTCACACACCCACAGAAAAATGGTATAGCAAAAAGAAAAAATAGATATTTAGTTGAGACCACTCGTATCCTACTACTTGGTGCAAATATTCATGTCCATCATTTGGAGATGTCATCCTAATTGCATGTTTTCTTAACAATAAGGTTCCTTTTTCAATTCTTTTTCCAAATGATCCTTTCTTTCACATTTCTCATTGTGTGTTTGGTTGTGTTTGCTTTGTTCATGACATGTTTCCAGGGTTAGACAAATTGTCCACTCGTGCAATCAAAGTGTTACTCTCCTGAAACCAAGAAGTACTATATTTCTTCCAGTGTTACATTCTTTGAACAAACTCCTTACTTTCTTCATTTGTTCAAGATGCCCATCTCATACAAGTTCTTCCAATACTAGTGGTTAAGTCCAGTGTTTGTAGTGTTTCTGCCCATTCCAGTCTTAATTAAAGTCCTCCTAAACCATCATCTTCACCTATTGATCTCCTCCAACACAAGACCCCAATGGATAGTCTAGTTATTCAAGAACAAGGTGAATCCTTTACTTCAAATTCTTCTCCCTCGTCACTCAATACCACGACTCTTGGTAAAGATGATTCGAGCTGGCCAATTGCTCTTAGATAAGGTATGCATTCCACTTGAAACCCAAATTCTAGTTATGATTTTCTTAGTTATCACCAATTGTCGCATTCCTATTGTTTTTTTCTATCCTCAGTGTCTTCTATTTCTACTCTCAAAGATGTGAAGGAATCACTTGATCATCTTCGATGGCGACAAGCCATGATTGCAGAAATGCAAGCTCTTGACCAGAGTAATACTTGGGAGTTGGTTTCCTTTCCACCTGAGAAAAAGGCAGTTGGATGTCAATGAGTTTATACCATTAAAGTTGGTCCAAATGGTGAGGTCGATTGGTAGGATACTAAGAGTCTATGAGAGGAGGAAACAGAATTGATAAAGTAGTTAGGTGGATAGGAGGATACTGTTATGATTGTAAATGCTAGCATCAGTTAGTTAGGGGAGGGGAGCCTATATAAGAGGCTAGGGAACTCTTGTAAAGGGTTAGCTTTGTTAATTCTTTTAGGGTCTTGTAAAGGGTTAGCTTTGTTATAGAAGAAATATACAAACTTCTTTTCTCTTTTGTTTGCCATGAGAGTAGATAGATAGATTTCTTGACCAAAGAAACCTATCATCGATCGTCTCAAGGCCTAATTAGTTGCAAAAGGGTACAATCAAGTTTATGGCCTCGATTATAGTGATATTTTCTCTCTAGTGGCCAAGATGGCTACTATTTTCCTTTTCTTTGCCATGGCAACAATTTGTCATTGGCCACTCCATCAATTGGATATCAAAAATGTGTTTCTTCATGGCGATCTTGTAGAGGAGGTATACATGGAGCAACCTCCTGGTTTGTTGTTCAAGGGAGTTTATTAAGGTTTGTAAGTTGCATTGCTCTCTTTATGACTTGAAGCAATCGCCACATGCTTGGTTTGGTAAATTCAGCTCAATTGTTCAAATTTTTGGGCTAAAACGCAATGAAGCAAATCATTCAATTTTTTATTATAATACCCCTCTTAGGAAATGTATTTACCTAATTGTCTATGTTGATGATATAATCACTACAAGAAATGATGTAGCAGGAATTTCTCGATTGAAGGAGTACTTGTACAAACATTTTCAAACCAAGGATCTTGGAAGTCTCAAATACTTTTTAAGCATTGAGGTAGCTCAGTCAAAAGATGGGATTGTAATCTCTTAAAGGAAATACGCTCTTGATTATAAGCATGTAGATAGTCCTATGGACCAAAATCAAAAACTAACGACAGAAGAATGTGAATCATTCCCAGATCCAAAAAGATATAGGCGGCTAGTTGGAAAGCTAATTTATCTTACTATTACAAGGCCTAATCAGTTGGAGTGGTTAGTTAGTTTATGCAAACCCTATGTATTGGCCAATGGAATGCCATCATCTATATTTTAAGGTACCTCAAAAAGGCTCCAGGACAAGGTTTGCTACATGAGGATAAAGGATATGTTAAAGTTTTCGGGTACTGTGATGTTGATTAAGCCAGTTCTCCTACTGACAGACACTCTATTACGGGATATTGTGTCTTCCTTGGAGGAATATTATCTCAGAAAAGTAAGGAGCAAAATGTAGTGGCCCAATCAACGGTTGAAGCTGAATACCGAGCAATGGCATCTCTTACTTTTGAACTTATATGGGTAAAACAAACTCTCCTACTGACAGACACTTTACTATGGGATAGTATGGCTTCCTTGGAGAAATTATTATCTCATAGAAAAGTAAGGAGCCAAATGTAGTGGCCCAATCAACGACTGAAGTTGAATATCAAGCAATGGTATCTCTTACTTTTGACCTTATATGGGTAAAACAATTTCTTCGAGAGCTTAATTTTTGTTAAATTCATACCATGAAGATGTATTGTGACAACCAAGTTGCTATCCACATTGCATCAAATCCAGTGTTTCAAGAGAGGCCTAAACACAGAAATGGATTGTCATTTTGTTTGGGAAAAATTGTTGTTCAAGGAAATTTGTCCTGGGTTTGTTGGACCAAATGGCCAACTTGCAAATATGTTGACGAAGTCCTTAAAGGGACCTTGGATTGAGTTCATTTGTTCCAAACTAGACATACAATTTGTATCCTCTAAATTGAGGGTGAGTGCTAAAATAATTACATCTATGTATTATCATTAAGTCTATATATAGGAGGTAGAGTGTTGGAAACATGTATCAATTGTACCTACAGTCGTCCCTAGTTTTGCACCAACATGTCTAGTGCAGTCGTCCCTTAATCTTCCATGTATTCTTCTATCAATTTTTCATTATAAATAGAAGATTGTGCAGGGGGTCCCTTAAGCACTCTAAACATATATTTTTTCTTTGTTTTGAATCTCAAGTATGACCAAGCAACTGCAAGTCTCTCATATTCCTACTCTTGATCAGTGGGCAGATGCTTTAACTAAGCATCTTTCTTCATCTTGTTTATTTTTTCTACGTTCCAAACTCATTGTGGAGAATTTTTCTACTGTGAAAACGAAGTCCTTGAGTTTGAGGGAGGTTATTATTGTACAACTAGGAATGTGTGTTGTTAAGTGGACAACTATCAATATGAGTAATCCTCTATAAATACAGAATTGTACAACACATTTTAAAGTGTTGACGCATCAATAAAATTCATGACGCTTGATCAGTTTACTCTCTCTTTTCTCTGTTTCATTACTCTAAAAAAAGGGAGTCTAGTGTAGAGTGTATATTACACTGCACCTGTTAAGAACCCATAATTGAAAAGAGACAAGAGTAATATTCTTTATTGCATAAACTGTATAGAACAAAAAGAATAGGAGAGCACACTCTCCTCCAAGGGTTTCCCCTTCACAAAGAGCCAAAGCTCAATCTACAAGATTATCCAACATTCCCTTGACACAAGAGCTCACTGCCTTCTTATAAAGGCCCTCAACCAACTAACCAAACTAACAACTAATTCCAAAACGGTTTCCTCTGTCCTGCACCTATTACCCATTATAACCTATCACATTATATCCCATCATTACACCCCGCTGCAAAACAACCTTGTCCTCAAGATTGGAACCGTGAAACTTGGTCTCATGGGTCATCATCATCATGTTATCATATGAATAGAACACACTGGCTACTGCCCTCCAATTCAAGTCTGGAGGCTTGGGTGGTGGCAAATCCTCCTCCAATGACTTCCACTCTTCATGGATTCTTTTAGCCCAATTTTGTGAAATCCTTAGTCTCATCTCTGACTTCATCGGCTCTTGTGGCAACAACACTTTCGGCAGCTACTCCATCTACTTGCAAACTCTCATGTAAAATTTCCACACTTCCAATCTGCTTCCTAACTCTCACATAGCAGGCTTCTCCTGTTCCCTTCAACTCTCTTTAGTAGATTTGTTGCTCGATTTTTCCAAGAAAGGTTCTTGGATTTTTGGTGCCAGGTCTTGAACCCCTGGACTACATTTTCTTTGTTGTTTGGGTGTACTTTTGTTGATCCTTTGGTGTTTTGAACTTTAGAAGCATTTGATGCCGCTGTTGTTTGACCTTGGGTGTCAATCGCTTCATTAGTGGTCAACTTTTCTCTTTTCACCTACAGAAAAACTGGGTTTTCCTTACCCTTCCTAACTTCAATATTGTCAATGGCATCCTCTTCTCCTTTTTGCCCCCAATTAATTGAATTGTCTCCTTCACCTTAGTGTTTCTTTGCTTTCTTGATGTCTTGCAGAAGTTCCTCTCTTCTTTCCTCTCTTGCTCTGTAAACATACTCAACTAGGTTGCTCCCTGACACCATTGTTTTAACCCCATGCCTCAACAGTTCTTCCCCCTTCTTCACAGTTTTGACATACACACAACCTACCACACTATCTCCACTCAAGAGCAACCACACCAATGTCTCCATCACAGTTTTCGTCATTGCCTTCCTCTTCACGAATATTTTCTTCTCTCTTATCCTGCCCTCTAATTCCTGCAAAACCATCAACACTTAAAACAGCAGCTTCCGTTTCTCTTTTCTTCTCCCTATTGGTTGAATTTTCTCCTCCATATGAGGATTTCTTGGCTTTCTTAATGTCTAGCAAACTATCTTTCACAAAATACGCACCCATTTTTCCCTCTTTCTTTCCTTTCATGATAGATTTCTCACTTCTTTCTAAGCCCTTTATGAGAATCCTAATTTCTTGCCACATTTCTTGCATATTTCTTCCTCATTATGCCATGCTCATTTTCGGTTCTGCCCTGCTCATTTTCTGTTCGTTGGTCCTCCTCTCCAAGGTATTGTCTCTTCCTTCCATGTTTCAACCCTTTCTTGATCACTTCTTGATCTGCAACCTTTGATCCGGCAGGTCGGACCAATTGTTAGGAACCCAAAATTGAAAAGAGACAAAAGAGTAATATTTTTTATTGCATAGACTATATAGAACACAAAGAATAGGAGAGCACTCTCTCCTCCAAGGGTTTCCCCTTCACAAAGAGCCAAAGCTCAATCTACAAGATTATCCAAAAGTCCCCTGACACAAGAGCTCCCTGCCTTGTTATAAAGGCCCGTCCAACCAACTAACCAAACTAACAACTAATTCCTAAACTGTTTCCTCTGTCCTGCACCTATTACCCATTATAACCTATCACATTATATCCTATCAGCACCCAATGAACTAAAGCAATCACTTTGAGCTTAGTTTGTTAAATTCAGTCATCCTATGCAGTTTTTGGACATTTTTTGTGGTCATACTTCTCTTGAGAAGTGTGTTTACCTAATGGTCTATGTTGATGATATGGTTATTACAGGGAACAATTCCACTAGTATCTCTTAACTAAAGGAGCACTAATTCAACCATTTTCTAGCTAAAGATCTTGGTTATCTAAAATACTTTATCGGTACTTAAATGACTCAATCAAAGGAAGGTATTATTTCACAAAGAAAATATGCTCTTGACATTTTAGACAAAACAAGGTTGGAAAACTGCAAGCCTATTAATTGTCATGCATCCGAATCAAAAAGTTGATCATAGACAAAAGGTGAAATTCCTTTAGATTCAGAAATATATAAGAGGTTGGTGGGAAAACTCATTTATCTCGGTATAACAGGATCTAATATTTCTTATGCTATTGGATTTTAATAGAGATTGAACAAACAGGGAAATAGGCGTGTGACTGTGTAAAAATAATACTTAATATTGAGTGTTTGGAATGATACAATACAGTTTTGCAGTTCTGCCAGACAGAACTTAGAGAGAGAGAGAGAGAGAGAGAGAGAGAGAGAGAAAGAAGTTATAGGCAGTTATGGGTGGTTACAAACTAGTGTAACTTTCGAAAATTACAAAATAAAGAGAAAATGAAAACAGAAAAAGGGATACAACTGAATAGAAAATAAGAAAATACAAACAACAACAAACAAAAAACATATAACATTAATAGATTTGATAGTCAATTCATGAGGAATTCTCACATTGATGACTGGAATGTTGTAATTTGCATTCTAAGATGCATCAAAAAGACTCCAAGACAAGGATTGCTGTATGAGGACAAAGGAAATACTCAAATTATAGGGTACTGTGATGCAGATTGGGTCAGTTGCCCCATTAACAATTGATCAACTTCCAGATATTTTGTATTCATTGGAGGGAATATTGTCCTCTAGAAGAGCAAAAAACAAAATGTTGTTGCCAAATCCAGTGCAAAAGCTTAATATAGATCTATGGCTTTGACCACTTAGAACTTGTGTGGGTTAAACAATTTCAAGAACTGAAATTTTGTAATGTTGTGCAGATCAAGTTGTATTTTGATAATCACGCAGCACTTCATATTGCTTATAATCCTGTGTTTAATGAGAGAACAAAGCAGATAGAGAGATTGGTTGTCATATTATCAGGAAGAAGTTGTTGTCCAAGGAACTCCATGCTGGATTTATCAGTTATAACTATCTGTTCACACTAAGTGCTTGAGAAGGCCTAAAAGTCAGCTTATATGTTCCAAGTTTGGTGCATAGAATTTATATGCTCCGGATTAAGGGAAGTGTTAAACTTATGATTGTTATTGTATTTTACAGCTTTCATTACACTACTTTTTTGGGTGTATGTAACTAGCCAAGAGTTGAATGTTATAGGATATAATGTTTTCTTATATTGTACTATTCTCTGTTCATATCTATCTATATATATATATATATAGATATATATATCTATATAGATATATAGATATATATCTATATAGATATATATATATATATATATCTATCTATATATATATATATATATATAGAGAGAGAGAGAGAGAGAGAGATAATCAGCTGAGGAAGATGCTCATTGATTTTTTATCATATCCAAATTCAAGAAGCGTCAAAAAGTTGCATCTTAACTCCATGGAACTTAAAATATCATATAAAGAATCCTGTCATTAAAACATATATGATCGATCTCATATTTGAGCAACATTGTAAAGGAAATTAAAACCTACCTTGTCTGGATCAGATGTGTCCAATAAAAGACTCTTTGCAGCAGATATGATTTCTTCTGAATGATCAGTGGGAATTCCGGATCTCAACAGATCAAGATTGATATGTACAGGAAAATATCCAATATCTATCAGAAGTTTAACGGCTGAGGAACTTGTCTTTGCCAGACCCAATTCCTTCAGTATCTGCTAGCAACACAGAAGATGAATTTATTAAATTCATCTTTAATAATAAACAACATTCTAGAGATGCATTATTATTCATTGATTTTATACTGAACTACCAAACAAGGATCCACCAAAATCATCCTTTCTCATGCCAAGATAACTAATTGCTACTGGGATATGCATAGCTTCGCACTGTTTTATTTGATCCAATTCTTAGTTATATAAATATATATTAGTAGTCTAACTAAAACATGTTCAGTAATCACATGCAAAGCTCTCCACTTCACTGTTTTCTTATCTCTTCGTATTGTTTGCAAACAAGAAGAAAATGTAAAACCCCAGTAAAATCTGGTATAAGAGGTTGTGAATGGTTTGAGTGAGTTTTTACATGTTTTTGGTTCTAACTTTGGGATTTGAGTAGTGAAATTGTGAGGGAAGGATTGTAAACTGTTTTGGAGAGTTTTTGGTAAGTTAGGAGATCAAATAGGACTTGTTAGAAGGTTTAGATCAGAAAAATCTGTCATAGAAGTGAAAAGTGTTTCATAGGTTGAGTTCTTTAGTCATTTTAGAGGTTTAAAGTGATGGAAATGGAAAGTAGGATAACTGGGATGAAACTGAGGTATTGGAGGGTGCTAACAAGTGTAATTAGACTTGGTTATGCAGTTGATAAACTGATATAGGGATTAGAAAGTGTTGTTTTGAGTTTAAGTACTTTTGGAGCTATCAAATGGACTTAGTGCACCTAATTTCGGGTCTAATGATCAAATGGGTACTTTGTTTTAATTCTAAATATGTTTTTGCATCAATTCTAGTGTGTAAGGAATCCATTTGATCATTAGAACAAGTCTCAAGTGCATCAAAGTCCATGAAAACAGTGTGTTATCAACTAATATGGCGCTAAGGGATAGTTTCCTAGTGTTAAGCACCACCATTCAAGGGGCACCAGTGTTGAGCGCCAGCTTTCTGGCACTGAGCGCCACCATTCCAGTGGCTATGGCACTGAGGGTAGCTTCTGGGCACTAAGCGCTACCACACCAGTTTTGGTTTCTTTTTCAGGTTTTGGAAATACCAAATTCAGGGTTCTGGGTATCAGTTTTGGACGTTCTTTAGGTCGTTTTGAGGGTTTTGGACCCTTTCGAAGCTGTTGGTGAGAGTTTCCAAGCTATTTTCCTTACCTAAGTGTGGGTAATAAGATGTCTTGAAGAAAAATTATGTTATTATATGACTTCTGATGACTGTTTGGTTGGTTTTGGTTCTTTGAATTATAATTAGTGATCTTATATGATGTTAGTCAATGTATATGATTTACATGTGAATAGAAATGATGCATATGAATATTGTGATGAAAAGTTTGTGAATGAAGTGAATGGTTGTTGGACATAATTTCATGACTCGTGGAGTGGTTGCATGGTCGTGCCTGTTGTTGTTGTTGTATGAATGTATGGAGCTTTGGACTGATTGTCTATTTGATACACTAATAATCATCCATTCTCAAGTAGAGAGGGGTGAGTCATGTGGTGAAAGTAACGGATGGTTCTTCTCTATAGGCTTTGATCATGGCCCTAGACAACTGAAATGGACTAACCTTGTATGGTAGCTTGGTTTCAGCTAGCTGTATTACCATTACAAGTGCACAGACTACCAATAGTTCGACATTCATAACTAATCTGGATGAGTCTTGTCTAGGTTATGACATGTATAGATGAATGGATTGTTATGGTTTATTTTATTTTTTTTTGAACTAATGTTTGAAATTGTAATATAATATATATATGAATTGTCTTGTTTATCTAGCTTACCCTTCTTGTCTGTCTCTGTATATGTTTTCTCTTTTGCGATGATCACCTAAATGGTGTGAGCTTAAGGAGAACATCTTTTTAGTCGTTTCAGTGTGAAGTTGACAGTGAAGCAGCCGCATAGATACGGTGTTGTTCTTCAAGTGTAAGATCTTCTTCATCGGAAGTTAGTAGTTTCTGATAAGTTATCATCTATGTAATGTTTTACTTGGTAGTTTTATTCTACTAAAATGGGATGTTACAAAAACACTACACACCTATATGGATGAACTTCTTTATAAACACTTACAGGAAAGAAAAATAAGAAAAATTTAAATAAAACTCTCCATAAAGCGTAGAAGCTAAATTAGGGAAGCTATAATATGTAGAAGTTCTCTCGTATCTCTAAATTTTCTTTTCTAACTTGAGCATAAGCTAATTTTAGCTTATGGAGAAGTCCATTTCATTTTTTTCTTCTTATTTTCTCTAGAAATGCTTGTAGTCCAAACAAACCCTAATTGCTGCAATGGTAAATTAAATCAAAAAACAATTTATGAAGGAAAAATTACCATCCCAGCTGTTTTTCTTTGTTCATCACTTTTACATGAATCAATAGCATATGCTACAAGTGACTCAATTCTCCTCCAATTTTTTTCATCATTGGTCCAGGAAGATTTTGGAGGTTTATCTTGTAAAGACATGGACTTCACAGAGGCCAGTAATTCAATAAACTCTAAAAATTCTTTCTCAGCAGCCTCCTTTGCAAGCTTCCTGTGAATGAGCTCCTCAACCTGTTGTTTCCAAAAAAAATATTAGACTTTTATTTCCATTTCTCAAAACAACTAGTAAATCAAACCAGTTTTGTGGGAAAGGATTTGGGTATAATCCTATTAACAAACAAAAAGACGACAAGAGCCCATTGCTCCTATCCAAAGAGGGGCTCTCCTTACTAACTCAATACAATCAGAATCAATACCTGTTAGGAGTTGGAGGGAGAAAGGAACCTAACAATACCCATCGTCTTTCCCCCACTGACCTATTGACTTATTAGCAACATCGTACTAACAGAGTCTCCTCTAAAAGAATTCCCCCTCCCCGCCCCAACATATGGATCAACTGAAAGCTAACTCAACATTAATTCTATTTTTCACCTAGACTCATTTTCCTCCTTCTCGAGTACGTAACATCTTTTGGTTCAGATCCAGTGCTAGTTGTTCACCATAATTAGGCAATTTATATCTAACAAAAGGCTGTGTAATTGAGGAGGGTGAAGTTATTTAAAGTTTAAGAACAAGGAATACTCACTGTAAGAGACTTTCATCTATGGGACAATAAGTGGATTGAAGTATTGTACCTGACAAGGAGACTTTTGTCTCTGGGGAAGTAAGTATATCTCAGTGTGATTACAGTGTTCGATATTGTATTTTATTATTTTATCAATAGATGTTTTATTAGATTGTTGATCTATCGTAGTAATTACCTAGTGCTCGCTCTCTGATCCTAGTTTACAAGTAATTCATAACAACTAAAAATAAAACACCTAAAGCAACAGAAGACTCTCCCAGGAGCCAATGTGTATATGTTATGAAAATACTCCGCAGAGGAGCTACATAACTTACGAGCAAAGAAGAATCAATTTTCAAAACTACCTAAACGTGATACTAAAACATCTACCTGCCTACTTGGTCGAGGTCCGTAAATGGAAAGAGATCCTTTAGTCTCCAATACAGTAAAGTATACTTCATCTTTTGATAGCAAGAGATGAGCAGTATAGCTGTCAAGGGGCTCGGTGCTGCCAAAAATTATCTGCAGAGCAAGCAACTCAAGTAAGGATAAAAATAACATTATTTGACATTTAGTCAATAAATCATATTACCTCGGCCAACTCTTCAACTGTGACAGACTTATTCTTTTCTAGGAGCTCAACCCAAGCATATTCAAGTAGAGACGGGTCCTGTTGTATATCATCCAGAATTTAGTAATGGGCAAATGTAAAAAGTTACAAATTAGCTTATCTGTTACCATCGCCATTGTGGAACACTTGAACTGACCATGTTATCCTGAGCCTTTAGAGCAAAATCTGTGATATCTGCTTGGTCAAAATTATCAATACCAGGAATGATATATGTCACTTGCTGCAGTTTGATGGAAGAAGTGACACCATTCTTCAGCCCAACAAAACCAACAAAAAGTTAGACTACACAAAATTCAGCAAAATTTAGCATTTATAAAAATGCAAGATCCAACACCTAGCAACCTATTAAACATGCCGCATTATGTTGTTTCTACTAGAACCTGATCAGAAACCATCCAGTTCTTCTTGCCATCAGGTCTTTGAGCTACTGCTAGCAATACTCTATCAGAATCCTTCTTGAATTCCAAAAGCAACCCTTTCTGCAATGAACGGTTTACAAGTCTATCTTCAACAAGCTCTTCATTCAACAATCCCGCGCTGCCAAATCCATAAAAATAATTAATAATTGATGCGATCAAAAAGCTGGAAAATACAAGATCAAGCTTTCCACATTACAATTCAGGATTTTTATGGCAGTAGTTTCAAATATGACTCTCGGGAACGTCAGATTGCAGAAATAGATTTTCATGTAACTTAAAAGTTTGAAACCACTAGATCTTATTAATGATTTTCCTGTAAGCAGAACCGAAAACATAAGAACCAAATAAAAATGAAAATACAATATTTTCAAAATTTGGATTTAATTACTTATTCCTCCACAACACTTCCTTGAAAGGAGTTTTTCAGAAAATTGTTCAACTGCTAACTTTTTCTGTTCTCCTTTAAAATAAAACAAAAACAGAACACCACTTTTGGAGCCTTGAACATGAAGCAAGCTTGTGTTTGTATATTCTTTAAAGTCACTAGCTTACAAAGTCTTTGCATGACAGACAACATCAGCCTTGCTCCTTTGGGATTCCCAATAGCATGTTAGAAACTGTTATTTTTTACTGGGCAACAAGGTTCAAATTAATTTAATGTTCTCTTCTGTTATGGAGAGAATGTGATGAAGTTGATATTGAAAAGTTTCTAGCTATTTGTTTATACATAGAATAACTTGCAGAAAAACTAATTTTGTTTCTTTTTTATTTATTATCTAAGAAGTGCTTATGGAGACAAAGAAAACTTTAACCAAAAGTGCCTTATGTTAAGTCTGCAGTTTATGAAGGCACAAACAATTTGACATAGAATATATGCCAATAAGCCTTCCTAGGAAGAGAGAGAGAGTAGTAGAGTACCTGGAACCCGCGGCGGAGACACGCTTGTGGCGGCTTCTGCGAGCCGCACGGAGCTCTTCCATGACGCTGTCGAATACGGAGTGGAAGGAGCGGTGGTAGGTTTTGGCGCCATGACGGAGGGAGCAGGAGCAGCGGGAGGGAGAGGAGAAGAGGCGGAGGGCGGAGGATAAGAGGGGCGGAGAGGGAGGGCGGAAGAGGGAGCAGGTGGCAACTGCCCGTACGGCCATGGTTAAAGAAAATTTCAGAGAAGCATGGGTGGAGTGGTGAGGGTGGTATTGTTTTGTGGTCTGTGACTGAGTGGAACAGATTCAAGCAAGCTTGGATTTATTATATCTTAGTTTTCTGGAATCATGTATTCAAATAAATAAAAATATAAAATAATTCATTAATTTAAATTACACTAAAAAACTTCAAATCAAATTAATTTCAACTTTTAGTTTGATCCAATTTAAACAAACCAATGGTAATGAACTAGTGGATCTCGATTTTTTTTATGTAAAAAATAAAAAATTTATTATTATAATAATATAATAATTATTAAAATAAAAATAGTATTAAGTTACAAAATAGTTATATAAAGAATAATTATAAAATAAGTAATTTGTATAGGTAATTTATTTTGTCGTATTTTTTCTTAATTCTGAATAGTTAACTGAGTTTAAAAAGATTATTTAAAAGACGTATTTATCAACATAAATGGAAATAGATGTGCTATGTATATTTATTATTTTATGATAAAAATAATAAAATTTTATTATTATAATTATAAAAATAAATATAAATAATTTTTATAATTTATTGTAAACAAATTTTATTTATTATATAGATAATTATTGTTTTATAGGTAGTTATTTTCATTTAGAAAAGTGATTAAGTTTAAAAAAATTGTCAAAAAAAAGTTAATTAAATTTAAAAAAAAATTCATATAAAAGATAAAATTGGTAAGGTAATTATTTTAATTTTTTTAAAAAATATTTAAAGGATAAAATGTAAAATAAAGTATGTATCCCAAAAGAGACAATCTTTCTATATAATACTATAGTGATGCGTTATGAGCACGTTATGTTCACTTATGATAAAATTATTATTTTGTAATTAAATATATATTATGTAATTATTGATTTTTTTTCGAATTTTTTTCTATTTAAAGGCTTCTCAAAAGATATCTCTTAAACTGAGTTTGTGCTTTGAATCTTGTATTTTTTTAGCGTTGTCATGTGAAGTAGTCCTTTGTTAAAATCAACTTGTTAGATGCTTGCTTTTTTAGTACTTTGATAGAAGTAAGTTGTATTATTTTTCTAGAACGACTTCTGATGAACAAAACATTATGTGAATGTCTTCTTTGTTTCTAACATCCACTTTGTTAGAAACGATAAGTCTTGTTTTTCAACACCAAGAGGAGGGTGAATTGGTGTTTTAAAAAAATAATCGTTTTTCAAATCTTTTTTGCAAAAGGAATGAATCTTTAAATCTTTCTTGAACAGCAAGCAATATGTATGCAATGTAACAGTATGCGTATTCGAATGATGATAGTATGTAATTGATTTAATGTAGAGAAATAGGGAGAAGAAAAATCAAACTCTAAGTTTTATACTGGTTCGGCCTCAATGTCTACATCCAGTGTCCTTGTAATCAACTTGAGATTGAAAGCCAATTTGCACTATAGAGATTTGAGTTTTTACAACAAGGGCTTTACAATGACCACACTGTCAAAATGTAATCACCTCTCTAACTCACTAGTCTAATATAGCCAAATACAACAATCATGCAGCAAGAACAATCCTCTCCTGCAGTCAACCATTTGAGAACCCTCTCAAAGTACAAGAACTTCTTGTTCTTCCTCCTAGTGACACGCACAAGGACACAACAACACTTAGATTGCATAACTTCTCCTGATCACACAGCAAGCACCTCAGTTGTGTAGAAAGATCAAACTCTTCAAATTCGTAAAGCTTGTCTCTCAAGAAATCTTTAAGAATGATTCACCACGTCAATTTCTTGTTTCTTAGAGCGTTTGATCACCTCTATAAAACCTTTCAACTCAATCTGAATCATATATGAAAATGTTAATCTCGATTGTCTTATAGAAATAAAATCATGCGTCTATATATGGTTTTAGTCATTTTAGACGCAATATAATCGATTACTCTTTTAATCTAATCGGTTACATTAAATACTTGTAACATATTTATAACTAACTGAGGTCCTTGATTGAATACGCAATTAATGTAATTGATTTTCATTTAATGCTTCGTCAACACATTTAAAAATATGACCGTTGAAACAGTTATGACAAGCATGAAACAGTTTTCAAATCAATAACAGACTTAATTGAATACAAAATCCATGTAATCGATTAAGCTTCAACACTTAGCATATTTTTGAAAACTTTTCTTTCTAATTCACATCACAACACACTTGAAAAAGATACGTGCAAACACCCGTGTTTTAATCGATCCACCAACTAATATAATTGATTCAAACAAGTTGTTTTGCCTTAGTTTAAAAACACAAACAGTCTAATGACCTGAATTGATTATCACACCACTGTAATTGATTTAGTCATTCAGATATGCTTTTGTGCATGTGAATTTCATCAAAACATATAGTATGCATACACAAGTATAATCACTTTACTAACAAAGTATGTATCATTCAACACATTATATGTTCAACATATGTGACAATCATAATATGTGTATATTTCAAAGTAAACATCAACACATACAACATATGACATATAACACATTGCATATTCATGTACTTTTATTATCAATGTGTTGTCATCATCAAAAACCAAAGTCACAGGGATTGGGTTTAGCTATCATAGTGCTTCCCCTATCAACACACTTCTTATATTATCCGATGGAGTAGGTAGATGCATGTAGTAGGCTATTTGCACAAAGTAGAGTAGATATACATGCAACATATATGTCTTTTCTCTTATTACTTTTGTTGTTTTTGAAGGTTTAGCATTTAATGACATTTAATGTTTGTTCAGAACAAAAAACTGCATTTTATATTTTCTACTATTTAGGTAGTATTCACTAGTGCAGAAAAGGCTTTAGACGTATGTTATTTTGGGCTTTTACGTTTGATCCTGACCTGACGTCTTTGTGGGTGACGTTGATGGGACATCGGTTTGCACTGTCAGACGTCTATATAAACGTCTATATAGACGTCTAACACTACAGATTAGACGTTTATATAGACATCCGACACTACAGATCAGACGTCTATATAGACATCCGACACTACAGATCAGACGTCTAAAGCGTCGCCGTATTTGATTGGATCTTTCTCCACTTGAGTCCTCTTGGGTTGCTCCAAGCTCAAGGTGATTCGAGTTTACAACTTTATATTTTAGTTGAAGAGAATGGATTGTAAATTTTTTTGTATTGGATGATTTTAAAAACGTAGTGGAGGGAATTAAAGGAGTGGAAAACACAAAACATCGCCGCCCAAGAACGCCGCCCAAGGACACGAGCAAGACTGCACCAAAACCCAACAAAAATGCATTTTAATCGATTCAAATGAAAGATAATTCATCAAAGAGTAATGTAATTGGAGTAAAACTAATTTTAAACAGTGCAAACGTGAGAAAACAAACCTGAAAAACATAGCCCGTGGAGAGAAAACGCGAGGAAGATGATGAACATTAAGTGCGCATAACTGCTGCCTCGCGTTCGCAGTGTTTTAATGCAGCCATAGAGAAGTCTGTCCCCCCCCCATTAGACGTCTATATGGCTTTAGAAGTCGGATTGGCGGGATCTAGTGTCTAAATGAAGTCAAAAAATGACTTTTTAGATTTCAAAAACGAGTATATAGAAGTCTATTCCCCCCACATCAGACGTCTATATGACTTTAGAAGTCGGATTGGCGGGATCTGACGTCTAAATGGAGTCAAAAAGTGAATTTTTAGATTTCAAAAATGAGTATATAGAAGTTTGTTCACCCTACATCAGACGTCTATATGGCTTTAAAAGTTGAATTGGCGGGATCTGACGTCTAAATGAAGTCAAAAAGTGACTTTTTAGATTTCAAAAATGAGTATATAGAAGTATGTTCCCCCACATCAGACATCTATATGGCTTAGAAGTCGGATTGGCGGGATCTGACGTCTAAATGGAGTCAAAACGTGACTTTTTATATTTCAAAAATGAGTATATAGAAGTATGTTCCCCCACATCAGACGTCTATTGTTAACGGTTGAAAATATCATTATTTGTGATGTAATTTTGATATTAAATACACCCTTTTTCACTTAGAAACTTGCTTGGACTCATGCTTTTTCATTAATTTGTGTGAATAAGAGAGTTGAGGTTGAATTTGATGATTTTATAACTAATTTCCCTTGTTTTGATAGGTAATGAGATAATATGGAAAGCAGAGATAAAGTGCTAAGGAGTTAGAGCTCAGAAAGGCCTGAAAAAGCACCAAAAGAGGAACCACACGAAGCTTGGGCACCCTATCCGAGGCTTGAGCCTCAGAAAAATCGACGTCCACCGCCCGGGCGCCCTCCTAGGTCGCCCGAACGACGGCCCCCGAAGCCTGGGCGACCAATTAAAGGCTCAAGCCCTACATGAGGACCATCCACCGCCCGAGTGCCCTAAATGGGGCGCCCGAGCGTCAAGCGTCGCAGATCCGGCCTAGTTTTTGCTTTGTTTCAACTCTTTTGGACCGGGCTCTATTTCTACTCTTTTCTGACTTTATTTAAAGGACTCAGACGCTTTAGGTTTGGTATCTCTGGCTGGAGGAACAAAATAGCACACTCTTCTACTCTCTAAAGGCGGATCTGGAGGCGGGAGCTTCCTCTTCTACTCTTAGGGTTTCACTATCTCATGCTTTTCCATTATTCATATAGTTTCTCCATGTCTATGGGGAACTAAACTCTATTTGTTGTTGGTGGATGATGTAACCTTGTGAACTCTCATGTATTTGAATTGATTCTTAATTTATATGTTTTTTCATTAATTGTTTGGGAATTCATCTGTTTCAATGTTTGCTCTATTTAACTCATTTAGTAGCATGATTTATGAATTGCATGAGTGCCGGGAGGTTCCTTACAATTCAGGTTCTTGTTGAATTCTCCCAAGGGTAATATTTCTCAGGGATGAGGGTATGAGTACTTGGTCGTCTTAAGCTCTTGATCTTCAGACTTAATTTTCTAGGAACGCTAGGAATTGCACGAACTAGGAATTAAGGCAGACTTATTGTGCCGAGGGATCGAGTTCTAAGTATTTTAGTGAGTGACGTTAACATTAATGTAAAAAGAAGAATTCTTATATACATGAGAGTAAACTTGGTGAAATCAAACCCTAACAACATATTTATCTCATATTAAACAACATCTGTTCATCTCTATGTTACTCTACTATTGATCAATTTGCATTTATATTTAATTGTATGTCTTTGCATTTTAAACCAACAATCTTGTTTTATTTAAGTCTTAATTAATCGAGTTATCACACAACTGTTTAGTGCCGAGAGTCCTTTAGGATACGATACTTGGTCTTACCATTTTATATTACTTGTGCTATTTGGTACACTTGCCAATCCATCAACAAGTTTTTGGCGCCGTTGTCGGGGACTCACGGTTTAAGCTATTCTATTTGTGTGATTCTTGATTAACTTTGACTTTATTTTTATTTTTATTTTTATTTTTCTCATTTTTATTTTTATTTTCAATTTTTTGTTTTGTGTCATTTAATTTATTTTTTTACTTTTGTGCTAACAATATTTTCTAGGGTTTTGTTTTTAGTTTATGCAGGATACAATTAGAACAAGGAGCAACAAAAGTTCTGAACCTCTGCTTGAAGAACTTGAGACTAATATAAGGCCATTGAGAAAGAGACTATCTAGAGTACCTTCTCTAGAAAGAATTTCACAAGTCTTACAATCAGATCAAGAAAACATGGAAAACAATGGTGGCAGACACACTTTAGCAGATTATGCAACCGTGGTTGGCCCTCATCATTTTAACAACATTGAAAAGTCGAGGGTCAATGCCGCGAATATGGAGGTGAAGCCTGCGTTGATCCATCTAGTAAAGAGCAACTAGCTCAATGGGATGTCTAATGAAAGTCCATATGAGCATCTGACCATTTTTAATGAGATTTGTAATACTGTAAACCTGAATGGAGTGCCAAATGATGCTATTAAACTGAGCTTGTTTCCTTTCTCATTGGGAGACAATGCTAAACTGTGGTTGAACTCTTTTCCTGAGAATAGTTTTACTGAGTGGGAAGATGTGGTTGCAAATTTTTTGAATAAATACTTCCCACAACCAAAGATCAACAAAGGGAAGCAGGAAATCTCTTCTTTCAGACAAGGCATGGAGGAGACATTAGGGCAAGCATGGGATAGATACAAAAGCTTGCTAAGAAAGACACCCACTCATGGTTTTGATGAAGCAACGATAGTTATTCTTTTCCTTGGAGGTCTCGGCTCACAGACCAAATTGATGTTGGATGCCTCAGCTGGAGGCAATATCAGGTGCAAGACTCTACATTGTATAGGTGCTAAATGAGGTATGTGTATCGTAAGGATCTTACATTCTTAACTTTTGTTATTCTTGGTTTTTATATTCTTGATTTTTTTTTCGTGTGTGAATATTGTATATATGTGTTGTCATTTTGATGTATATGCGTGAAAATGTGACAAGTTATTGTGGGGTCGCCTCGCTGTACCTAGTAAATCTAGAGATCACTCTTTCGGTCGTGGATGTGAAAAAAAGGTTCTTATTGGCCGTGGATGAAGGAAGAGAACAAGTGGTATGGTAGGGTACAAGGGATAAACAACTAGTTTGTGATAATGATGTGTAACCATGTTTAAGTTATTAGTGTGTTATTATTTGTTTCATATTGTGATGAATATTTAGCCTTGGTGTATTTTGTTATTCTGCTTATATTTGATTCTCAGTTAGCTCACCCTTATGTTTGTAGTTGTAGTTTCCACCTGTGATGATCGTTTTATACGGGAATATGTGTGTGTGTTTGTGTCTGTGTTGTGTGTCTGTGTGTGTGTCTATATGTGTGTCTGTGTGTGTTTGTGTTTCTGTGTGTATGTGTGTGTCTCTATGTGTGTGTGTTTGTGTGTGTGCGCTTGAGTGCATTTTCCTTTGTTTGATGAACTTGATAGAAATGAGTGCATTTAATGCACTTTCTTGTAGTAATTAATACCCTTTCTTCATTTTGACAACATCTCTCATTCGAAATTGCAGTGTTGTAGAAAGTTCGTAATTATTCTAAAGTTGACAATGTGTTTGTTCAAGGATTTGGTTAAGGAAAACATCTTTAACTCTTTATTCAAGAGATCTTTTCATTTGTCTTGTCCTTTGGCCAAAGGATCTCTTTGACAAATAAAAGTAGTAGATCTTATATTCAACATAGAATATGCATTTATATATTTTTCGTGTAATACGACATTAATTTACTTTTATGTGTTTTACCATTTAAGAGCATTCGTGATTTATTAAACGATAACTTGAGTTTGCATCGTCAGATGAGACAATTATGTCTTACATGATATGTTGTTCATTTAAAACTACTGTTGTCAAAATGGATTGTAACGTGCAGGTGAACCCGGCTCACCACGGATTTGAGCCAGGTTGGGTTTGAAAACAAATGTAATTTTTTTATGCAGGCTAATTTTTAACCCAGCTCACTTAGAACTCGGCTCATCTGGTTGAACCCGTGGTGAGCCGAGTTGGCTCACCAACCCACCTAATTTAATTTAATTATTTATTATTTTGTGTTTCACTATTATTAGTTAGTATTTTTTTTATTACATGTTAGATGGTGATAAAGAAGATGTTTAAAGAGAGAAAAATATTATAGATTTATATATTCAAGACTCTAATATTATAAATGGACAAGTAATACAAAAATTATCAATATTAAAAACTCATTTGTTCACCTTTTGTACATGTTTTTGGACTACGCTTCGATTGTATAATATATTTTTTTAATTGTCTTCGTTTAACTCACCAACTCGTGGTGGGTCAGACCGAGTTCGAATTTTTTTGAGCTCCGAGTTGAGTTGACTCACTAAGTGACCAACCTGTGATGGGTGAGTCTTACCAGTTGACAGCTCTATTTAAAACATCGTTTTTAAAATATAAAAACATAATCATATTTTATACTTTCGTTGGATCAAACACTTAATAAATATTATGTTTTACTTTTCTCTAACATATATCTATGTTGAAATCAAAGATTCTAGCTTTCTATACAATTTTTCATTATACAACACAACGTAATTCAATTCTCTATTATATATAAATGGAATTCAATCTTTAACATTCTTCCAATAGCACTATCTAATTCAATTCACTGAGACACATATATATGGAATTCAATCTTTAATATTCTTCCAATAGAAATCAATTTGAGAGTTTTAGGGATTGAAACAAATAACAATATTTATTAACTGTTTACATTTTTTCGCACCAATTGAACGATCTTGCATGAAACAAACATGTTTGAAACTATTATATATAAACAAGATACCCAAATGAGAGGCAATTTCTTAGGGAACAACGCATCGTTCCTTCATTGAGATGCAACACAGTTTGCAGCAAAAATTAGAACACAGCCAGAGTTCAATTCATGAAGATGGTTGCACCTCGTGCAAGATTCCACATGTACATCAATACACATAGATAGTTGGACTACAAAATCCAAACTACACAAAGAGCAGGATTCTGAATAATGCCTTTTATTTATCTTCCATTAGGCTCATCAATTCGGGGTATTCTGCCTCCTACTTGTCGTTCCATACACTTCACTACCCTCATGTGCTTTGCATTCCATTCCTCAACCAACTTCTGCTCCTTGCTTTCTGCATCTCTCCTCAATCCTGCTATCTGTTCTTTATATTCTGTTTCAATCCTGTCCAAAGCAGCATTCTGTTCTTCCCCTAGAGCCTTAATCTTTGCTTCAATTTCCTCCATCTTTTCCCTCCTTCTGCCTGCCTTCTCTGCCTCCAACTGCTGCTTCACCCTTCTCAACAGCCACGCCGCCTCCTTCCTATGCGCCACCATAGCATGATGTCCTTCTTCCAACTCCTTACAGCACTCTATTAACTCTAACACTACTATGTTATCACCATGAGGTGTTGTTACATTCAACCAAGGGGGAGGAGGTGCTATTGAGGGGGAGAGACTAAGGGTAACAGAAGGGGAAGGTGGCCTAATTGCTGGTGAGGGATTGGTGGTGCTAGAATTTGAAAGCCAAAGAGGAAGGAATGCTGCTGCTGATGCAGATGCAGATGCAGATGCAGAAGCAGTTGCAGGTGCATCAGTGTGGATAAAGGGTCCAGTAGAAGCAGCCATAAGGTATGATGATTGTGAAGGGTGTTCTTTCACTAGCTTCTCAGCAAAAGTCTCAAGAATATGATCATATTTGGTATTGTCAACTGGGCCAATTGCTTGGTTAATCTCTTGTTTCTCCCTCTGTTGCTTCTCTTTGAACACTTCCCACCACTTCCCTAACCTCTTGGCAGTTCTACCAGGAACTTCTGCAGCAATTTTCTTCCATTTGTTGCCGTGTTTCGCTTGAAGCCGGATTACAAGGCGCTGCTCTTCCTCGGTTAGAGACCCCTTTTTGATGCCAGGCTCGAGGTAGTTCTTCCACCTTTCCAAGCATGACTTTGCATCCCTGTTGAGAGATGTGTTCATGCGATGAGACACAAGATTCCATTCCCTAGGACCATACTCTCTCACATAAGCACATAACAACGCATCCTCTTCGGCCTTCCAACGTTGCCTTTCCTTCATTTCCAACTGCAAATCCAACAGCCCATTTCTTCAATTTTGAACTCTTCATTACTGTATCTGCATAATTCATCACAACAATGACGTGAAATTGGATAGTTACATAAACTTGTACATTTCAAAGTTGATTCACAAGACAAACATGATTAAAAACCAGGAGTTTCACTAAGAATAGAACACTTAACCCACTCGGGAATTAGGTTTACTAAAAACCCAGAAATGAAATTTAATCCAGTACACAGTCGGTATGTATAATGCATGTAAAGCATACATAATAGAGAATGACTATTTAGTCAAGATCTTCCATAGACAAGTGAAAATTGATTATAAAACGGTGAAAGCAGTTTAAAATAATGGCTATTTTGTCATCATCTTTCAGAGAAAAATTCAATTGGCATACTACTGAATAAAAAAATGTCCGCAACAAACCTTTCTAAAAGTGAATAATTTTTCAGGTCCTTTAATATACTGTTTTCTGAATTACTAATAATTATATAAGGGTAGTAGCCAAAAACAATCACATCACTCAATAAAACAAAACTATCCTCCTTATCTCTTTTTTCAAAATAGAATAATAGAATCCGAAGCATTCATTTCGATGAGACAAAAAATACACTACTTAAATTCTTTTATTGAATTACATGAATTTCAGCATATCACTGCATTTCGTATCCAGTAGAATCTCAAATGAACGGAACACATAAATAAGAACTGAACCAGTGATTCATTTTCATTATAGAATCAGCTATAAAAACTCGAAAACAAAGCATAAAAGCATAGTATACAGAAAAAAAAAAACAGATTCAGTATCCCCAGATAGTACAATAAAAGAAAGAAAACATAAACTCACATATTGTTACTAGTTTATAAAGAAAATATTCAATAAAAGAGTAAATGCATTTAATATTTTAAAGAATTATTCTAAAATCAAAACTTAAATCATCACCAACCCAAAGATAACAAAGCCGAAACAAACAAAGCGTTTCAATACAAAACTTCCACAATCTAGTGCCTTAAACAACATCAAAAGACAAATGCACAAAGAGAGATAGAAAAACATAGAAAAGAACATTGTATAAAACCGCACCATCCTAAAGCCCTGAACACAAAGATAAACTCATCCTTGGTTGGTTGCTAAGAGGAATGGTGAGAATGCAAGAAGAAGAAAGTGGTGATGATGTGGTAAAAGGGTTGATGTTGCTCCCTAACTACCTAGCAGCTTGGTTGATTGTTGATGGAGGGTACTTATTTGGATAGCTAAAAGAAAGAGAAATGGGAAAGGAGGGCACAGAATTACCATGATTGTTGAAGAGAGAGAAAATATTTTGTGGGAGTGAGATGGGTGTGGGATGAAGACAAGGCACTGTGAAGGAGAGAGAAAGTGATGGAATTAGACATGACAAGGGAAGAAAGGCCACAGGGTCACAAGAGAGAAAAAAAGAGAGGAAAAAAGCATTAATGGAGCAGGGTGGTACGTTGGTTTCAGTGTTTCAAAATGCCCACACTCTCTTTTACTCCTTTCTAAATTATTCACTCTGCTAATCCTATAAGAATATACCTCCTATTTATTTAAATTTAAATACATTATTCGATCAAAATTTAAAATAAACTTTAATTACTTTCAACTTATTTAATATCATCTTCACCTTATATTTCCAACAAGTATTAATAGTAGTAAATTCAATCTTCTTAAATAAAGTCTTGCAAGAAAGTCACCAAACAAAACTATAATGTAATGAATATAATGTATTGATAATATGGAAATATTAGGGTTGTGAAAATGATTCAGAACTCACGGGTTAACCTGACCCACCACAGGTTTGAACCGAGTTGGGTTTTTTTTATGCGAGTTGAACCCATGGTGGACTGGATTGGTCCACCAACTCACCTACCTAATTTTATTTTATTAAAATTTAATTTTAATTTTATAAAAAAATATTTATTATTATTTTTTTCTTGAAAAAATTATTTAAATTCCTTATTTTCAAAATTAATTAAACAATCATGTTAGGAGTAAAATTTGGGAATGAAATTTGTCTAGACTTGAATTATAGGTAAATTTTTTTTATTTAAAAAAAAATTGTAATTAAGTGAGTCAGTGAGTCAACCCGTTTACCCACCAACCCGTGGTGGATCGAGCCGGGTTCGAATTTTTCTGGCTCGCTAATAAATGAGTCGGGTTTGGTTGGTTCACTAAGTTATCAACCCGTGGTGGGTCAGGCCGAGTCGGGCCAGATGACCCGTTTTGACAGCTTTAGGAAATATACATCTTAGAATATATTTTAATTAATTAAAATTTTATTTTTAATTCTATTTTAATTTTTAATGAACATAATTTAATGAAAGGAATATTATTATATGAATCAATAAAAATGATATTCACTAAGTTTTCATTATTTAATATTTTTAATTATCAAATTGAAAGAGACAGCCCAATTTTGTACAAAGGACAATAATTAAGCTTTTATTTTATTTTATAAATTTGAATGCTTAGTATAAATTTATGTCTTATTTAATTTTTAATTTTAGTTTTTTAATTGGTTTTTATGTTTAAAAAATTATTTGAATTAAAATTTGTTATAACTAGACTTATTGACTATAAGTTAAGAAAATATGCTAAATTGTACAAATATGATTTAGATATTTTAAGAAGTATTAGTGCAATTAGAACTAAAGATAAACTCATAATGTGAAAAAAATTAATTAAATTTTGATGATACGAGCAAAATTAACAAATCATCATATTCATGAAAAGTCAATCCAAGCATCATCCAGCTACAATAAAAAGATCATGAAAAAGTGAAAAAAAAAAGAAAAATGTTGAAAACTCGGTCTAGTCTAGCAAGTTATCCATTGTCCTAATGAATTTTTTTACAATAGTTCATCTAGAATTTTTGGCGCCCAACAAGTCCAAAAGAGTTCGGAGTGTTACTCCCTTCACCACCTCCTTATTTTCTTCTTACACCTCCCCAATTTTTTCTAAATTTTAATTTTATTCTTTTTACTTTTATATTTATCTATTTTACTTTTTATTTTTAAAACCCTAATTCCTTTTTACTTTCACTCTTATATATATTTATATTTATGACAAACATAAACGCCATAAATATAGATAGAGTTGGAGTAACAAAGGAAATAAACGTGAGGTCCCTAACAAAGATGTTGGCCATTTATGTTGCTACTGTAGACAAAATCTTTTGCTTCTTATTTTCAATGTTTGCTGCTGAAATTTCTGCACATCACTCAAAAATGTATTTCCTCATAGGCAAAAAAATTAATTCCAGTATTCCATTTTCGATCAATAAATTAACTCCACGTAAACAGCAGCACACGACATTGAAGATTATGTTTGTCTGTATAAATCTCACGGTGTTTTTCACGACCGACTTGTTCAATCTTTTGTCCGACATATTTCATGATTGTTGACACATAAACCCTACTGGACCAATGCGTGCACACTTTATATTGGAGGATTGGCATATATACTTTTAAACGGATGTCAGTAGACGGATATCAACATCCGTTTGTCCTTCTACGAAAGTTGATATCCGTGTACGGATGTTGACAGCCGTTTAAGAATTTAACGCATATTCACATTCTTTTAAATATTACTGGAGGGTAAAAGAGGAATGAGAAGGTACATGGAGTAGTGTGTGGTGATAGAGGGAGTAACTCCCAAAAGTTCAGCTTAATAAGAGGAATGTTGAGCCGCGAACAATAGGGAAAACCAAGAAAAGAATGGTCTGTATGATGTTTTCTATATTTTTTTAAATTGAAAATGTTTTGATAATATAATAACATTCATAATGAAAGATAATTCGAGACATATATATCTTTAGATATTTTTAATAATTATTTTATGTAATTATAAATGAAAATATCAAAAATAAGGAATTTGTCTCTATTTTTTTGTTCGAAATCACAAATCGTTTTTTTTACTTTTTTTTTGTCTTAATTGGGTCCCTAATTTAGAAAAGTTGATGCAATCTGACCATTTTCGTTAGTATTGTACTAACACTGTTAAAGAGAGTGTCACGTGTCAATTCATGTGTTTTTTGTAACATCCCAATATATATAGTATAGACTATAATAAGGAGAAGCAACATACATGATAAAGTAGTACAGTTATCCATCTAAACATAAAGTGATACCTTTACAGTCATCCAAAATCAACTATAAATTTAAAACTTTTTTTACAAATTGAAGACTATTCCAAAACTATCTACAAGGATCTAAAGAACCCAACACAACTACTCAGCAGCAGCATCACCTCCATCCAATGCTTGCTCCAAGGAAACATCTTCTTCCGCTGCTCACATCCAAAGGATGGTCATCGCAGATGAATAACAGCAGAACATACAAAACATAAGCACACAACAGGGTAAGCTAGTTTAAACAAAGACTACTCATACCACAATCAATAGAATTCATACAAGTATATTATGCATTCACATCACTTAAACCCTTCACACATAACACACACTGACTCTGACTGTTCGGACTTAGAATGTTTGCCGAGCTATGGCGGGTCGTGCACTCGTGGTGGCTTCTACTGCTTTGCAAAGCCATTGCCAATGGGTTTCACCCTACCACACTCACGAGGTTAGTCCGTTATCACTCACCTTGGGCCGTACTGGAAGCACCCAAGACTAGGACCTCCTGCTACTCCTCACGACATGGATCAATCCTCTCTACTTGAGAATGAAAGTCCATTGGAGTTTTAGGATAACCCCCAAGACTGAGCTCCTGCATCCATTCTAAACTTACTTGAATCTCAACTAGAGATTTTACTTTGAACCACAACATAGGGCACCACCATGTCTCCTCTCCTTAAGGATCATGGAATTACGTCCATAAACACACTTGAACTTTACCATTTTTGATTACAACATACCACAATCACCACATATATTACATGTTACAACTTCAACTTACTTCATACAACACTTATTGATACATATCTAACAACATAAGAACACATAAGACTTGAACTAAAACGTACCCCTCGCACAGCGCACACCTTCGCATAGCGATACCATAAACTTCTCGCACAGCAATCTAATTCGCCTTACGAAAGACAAAGACAAAGACCAACTACTCTGGATCCCTCACATAACGACTAAACTGGCTATGCGAATAAAATTGTAAAATGCTACAGACCCCAACCCCTCGCATAGCGACCCAATTCGCTACTCAAGAGCCTCATCCAGAGACTTGACCTCCCAAGTACTCGCAAAGCGAGACCCACTCGCTGATCGAATAAAATGAATAATGGTTCCAGACCCTAACCAGTCGCATAGCGATTACACTCGCTATGCGGATTGACAAACAGAGAGCAACCCTCTCAAATCACTCGCACAGCGCGCCCATTCGCTATGCGAGTGCATTGGCAGAGAGCATCTCGCCAAGGTAACTCGCTATGCGAATCCATTCGCACAACGAGTCTGCATAATCTACAGAACGAAATTCTGCAGAATTACATAACTCAACCACTCCTTACCAATTCTACTCGACTTGGCCAACTTCTAACACTCCTAATTTGATGTATATACTAAATTAAACTTAACTAAAGGATTCTAAACATTCCTAACACCAATCTAAAGTGTTTATGCACCAATCTCTACTCTAAAACCTCAAATTCATCAACTTATAGACCCAAAACCAATTCTACCACTTAGAACCTATTTTTGACCATTTCAAAGACTCAAACCAGTCCCATATGACCTATCTACACTATCCCAGCAGTCACCAACAGCCCTTGCCCTCTAATTCTCAAATTCACTACTTCACTTCCTCTAAAATACATTAAACCAGTCCAAAACACTTTACTCTTTACTTCCTTAACACTACCACAGATCTCATACAGCACACATCTCCAATTTTCACAATCACAGCACATAAATTCATCCAAACTAGTTCAGCCACAACATATCATAGTTTCATAATTTCCTCTTTCTAGCACATTCAATTCACATTGCTCTAGAACTAACAATTTAATCTCAAACAGTCGAATACTATCAGTTCAACACAAAAAAAGTTCATACAACAATTCAGTACAATGGCTAGCTTCCCTTACCTCAGAGATACACTGTCCCAACCACAGAAACGTTCTAGCCGTACCTTACACAACAAGGAATTTCAACAGAAACCTACAACTCACCAATTGGTGATAGAGAACCACACTTAGACCCTAAATTGAGCTATAATTGGAAGAAATAACTACTAATCACATGCAACCAGAATCGTTGCATGCTCACAGCACAGAGAAGAACGGACATAAAAAGGAAGACGACTTACCAGCTGAGGAACGAGAAATTGATCGGTCCAAACTCAAGCCCGCAACGCCAGGATCGCCTTGACACTTCCTGATCGTTGAACAGATAACTCAGCAAGAAGAAATTTTAGAGAGAACTCAGAGAACTCTGAGGAATAAAGTTCTAGAGAGATGAAGTGTTCTTAGAATAATGAGAAGTTTTTATAAAATTTCCTTTTATATTATCAGATTATTTTAAAGTAAAATAATCTATCTCATTATTCTAATACTCCAATATGCTCTATAACACTCTATTTTTCAGGTCTTTACATTTTTTTATTTTTTAAATATTTTTATTTTTATATTTTATTTATTTGTTATTTTTAAAATATAAATACAAATTTTGTCACGTGTCAAACTAACATTGTGACACGTGGCCATGACGATGTGATGTGACAATGTCATGTGCCATTATTATGTCATGTGTCATTACCTTAGTCTCAATTTGGTCTGTATTTCTATTTTGTCTCAATTTAGTCATATTTTCTTAAAATTAAGCAATTTCGTACTTCTCCAAATTGGAAAGAAATATAACTTTAATACAAATGTATACAAATATTTTTATTAAAATTGATATCTTTATTAAATATTTGTACATAAACATATCTGTAATTTCTCAAAAGTTGTGAAAACATGCACCATGTTTTTGGAAAAGAAGTGAAAAATTCTTGCTTTTTCTAGCTTGAACATATGATAGGGGAGCAACCACTACATTTAGTCCTTGTGCCAACATTTTATTGTATTGAAATCTTTCAATTTAGTTTTTAGATTTTACAAAAGGCAAACAAAGTTTAAAGTTGAGTGTGTTGATAAGTTCCTAATATGAGTTAGTTTTAAAGACAATTTGACAATTATCTTATTTTGATTTTGTTAAATATCTATATTAATCACCCCAATATTACTTTTTTTGGAAGTTTTGATGAATGTCGAAAGTCAAATTTGAATTATGAACCAAAAAAAGAAATTATGAGCAAAATATAGCAAACTAGCTTCAACGCGGCTGCAACGTGGAATCTGGGGCTTGAACCACACAAAGAAAACCCACCTTGGAGGGAAACCTCAAGCCTTGACTTAGCCTTAAGCTATGAAGAATCCTTCACCTATAACTAATCTCAGATGGGTCCAACATAGAAATACAAGGCTTAAGCCATAGAGGAAGCCCACCTTGAGAGGAAACCTCACAACTGCAGCTACCCTAAAGCCACACTATTAGTGTCTATAAAAATAGAACTTCTCCTCTGTTTTAGAGAACTGTTGAGAAATTCTTCAGAGAGATTTAGAAAGAGACTTTAAAGAGTCTTCTCAAACACTTCCTCTATATTTAAAGAACATACTTAAAAGACTAGGAGATGGAGTTTCTTCCATGTATTAACTTTTTTTCATCTATTATGAGGAGCTAAATCTCCTAGGTGTTTAAGTTAGATGTAAACTAGTTTAAAACTATCTTGTATTTGGTACTATTTTTATTTGTGAATGTTTGTTTTTTATTACATGTTTATGAATTAATTTATACTTGTTGTTGGATGAACTGATCACTAATCTTATTTCATAGGCTTGATATTAAGTGAAAACTAGTTTCAAGTTGTGGTCTAATCAATTCTCTTGTACACTTTTAGATGCTAGGAATAGTTATAAGGTTACAATTGGATATAATGCCTTAATCTTAATGCAAGTGATGCATTCAAGTAGTCATTGAGGAATCATACTGAAGTTTGGTCATCCTAGGCTCTAGGTGCCAAGAATGGCCTTACAATTACATTCGAAGAGAACTCCAAGACTTGAATAATTTTAGTGTCATATTTAACATAGACTCGTTACAAGAGATGGACAATGTGGTGGAGTCAAACCTCAACACATTTTAATCATCTGAAAGTCACTTATTTTTAATCCAAATTGTTTTCCAACATTTTTACTCTGTTTTCATGAAGCAAATCTATTTTATACACTTCACAATCATTTTGATTATTTTATCAACTATCAAACTAGTTAGAACATCAAATTTTTTGCCAAATTCCTGCGGATACAACACTTATTATACTAAAACCTGTCCAGTATAGTTGCTGGTATATTTGGTTGTTGCGTGGGCTCCCAACAAAAGACTATTCTAGTGAACTTAAAGACAATAGAGAGTTTTAATTCTCCATATAAATTCCAAGTTGATTTTATAAGGCTGCGCACTTCTATTTATAGGATAAAGAGCTAACCAAATGCTCAATTAAAAGAGAGAATTTCAAAAATTCAACCTGAGAATTGGCTTCAAAACATGCACGCTACAAGTGTGACTGACTAACTTGGTAAGTTCATGCTTTCCATATTGCCACATGTGTAATGGAAGATAGAGCTCTCAAGCAAGTGTCATAGAGTACTTGGGGCTCAAGCTATACCAGATAAAACCCTAATCTTCTTGACAAGGTCTGGTCACAAAAGAACTAATAGAAAGCCAAATTTTCACACTTGTTGGACATTGCATGATTTAACCGATTATACCACTTACAAAATCGTTTCAATTGAGGTTGTTACACTAAAATGGCCAAAATACACAACCCAAAAGAATGTAAGCTTCACCAAAATACAAAGCCTAAAGAAATTACTTAATTACATTTTTACAAGACTAAGAGGATAGAAGAAACTCTTGTATTTCACTTTTCAATTTAAAGTCTTCCTCCATTATTCCCTCCCTCCTAAGAAGGATCTGTCCTCAAATCCAAGTGATGCTCATTGACAACAACCACGGGTTTATTTGTCATTACATCTAGGGTCAAATATGAATCTACAATAAGCATCAAACAAAAGTTGAATGAATTTTTGTATTATCAGAAAAGTATATATAAAGAAAAGAACAAAGAAATAAGGACTTTCAGTTTTTCCTTCACATTGTGTTGATAGCGGGAGCTATGTAAAGTTGAACCCATATCTCACATATGAGTTTTTGATGATGACAACAGAAATGTTTTATAGTTTCTTGCACATGAAAAAATTGTTGCTTGTTTATATCTGTATATGTGTTTGAACTATCTATGTTATGCATTCAATGTTTACAAATGAATTTTTGATGAAAACACTTTGCACATTTCATATATGTATGAATTAATTGATTGCACAGTTTTTCATAATCTGTTAGATTCATCAAATATTAGTACATGCTTAACAGTGGCAAAATATCAGGTTTTAACCGATTACATTGTGGGTATAATCAATTAAAACTCTTAGTTATGCCTACACATGTTTATTGAGTGCATTGATGTGTTTTGAGTGGAAAAGTTTTCAAAATGCTTAAGTTTAGAACTTAACTGATTACACTAATTTTTTAATCGAATAAATTGTGCTTTGATTGAAAACGTTTTTCAAGAATAGTCATAATTGTCACAACGGTCATATTTTTAAAAACTGTGGCATATATGTTTTGGTTAATCGATTACATGCTCTGCAAAATCTGTTAAATGTTGAAAATGTAAATCTGTTAATGCACAAGGAATTGCTTAACCTATTACATTAATAGCGTAATCGATTAAATTTTGTCAGAGTTGTGAAAATCTATAAATAGACGCATTGCTTCTGTTTCCAACAACTTTAACGAATCATATCTTTTATACCTGACATTGTTTGTTTAGATTTATTATAGGAGTGTCCTACTCTCTTCAAGAATCAAAAATTCATACATTTGGATATTTTCACAAAGATTCTTTGAAGAATTGAAGAGCTTACATTGGCTGATCACTTTATGCACATTAAGGTGTATTGTACCATATTAGTTTTCATTTGCAATCAAGGCTGATTGTTTTCCCTGTTGCTGCTGGCAAGGAAGAAGGACTTAGAGGAGTTCTTATGACTTAAAGTGGGGTATCTCTAAGGGTTGACAAAAAGAGGATTGTTCTTTCTGGGTGTATTGGGTATAAGTGATTTGGAGTTGTGAGGAGAGTACATTGAGAAGGTTGTATCTGTATCTTGATTGTAAGAACTCAATAATTATAGTGGAATCCTTTTAATCTAAGGTTGATTGAAAGAAGACTAGATGTAGGCTTGGTCGAAGTAGTATATATCGCTGTGTGATTTCCTTCTTTCCCTAGACTCTTACTTTGATTTCATTCTTTGTTAATTGTATTCCAAGAAAGATTAAAAGAATTAAAAAATATTTAAAACAAATTATTTTTACAGGGGAAAGCAATTCACGCCCCCTCTTGGTTGAGAAACTTGGCCTATCTATTTCTACAATTAGCACCAGAGTTGGTTTTTTCAAAGTTTCTCGAATTCTAATCGATTAGGTTTTTAGTATAATCGATTAAATCGATCCTGATGGCCTCTATTTCTCAAACATTTGGAGAAGGTGCTTCCACAAATAGACCACCTCTGTTTGCAGAAGAAAATGATCCCTTTTGGAAAATCTGAATGAAAATCTTCTTGGAATCAGTTGATAAAGGTGTATGGGATGCAATGCTTAATGGTCCATATGAGCCTGTTAAAGTATTTGATGGCAAAATTGTGAAAAAGAACATCACTAAATGGAATCTGAACGAGAGTAGAAGGGCTCATTATGATGTGAAGGCAAAGAACGTCATTTCCTCGGCACTAACTATGGATGAATTCTTCAGAGTATCAAACTACACTTCAGCAAAGGAAATGTGGGTTGATAGGGGGAGCAAAGGTTCAACTTAACCCACAATCTTAGTGATATCTGTGTTTTTGATGATGACAACACATAATTAATAATACATGTGTATGCTGTGTTACATGTTCTATATTTACATGTTATATGTTTTTGATCAATGTGTTAAATCTATTTAAGCATATATGAGAGCATGATTGTGTTGTTCATTGCATATCACTGTGTTACATATCTGTTTTTATATGTGAATGCATGACATATGATGTTGAAAAGGAAAACCACAAGCACTTATGTTGAACTTTAAATGTGTGGCAAAATAACAGTTTTAAGTTGATTTCATTATGGGATGAATCGATTAAAACTCGTGTCTTTGCACAAACTATTTTCAAGTGTGCTGTGAGATTTTTTCAAAGAGAAAGTTTTTCAAAACTATGCTTAACATTGTTACTTAGTCGATTGGATGTGTGCTGTATTTGATTAAGTTTGTTATTGTTTTGAAATTCTGTTAATGCTTGACATAACTGTCTAATGGTCATATTTTTAATTGTGTTGACCAAACATTAAATGATAGTCGATTGCATTAATTGCACATTCAATTAATTGTCGTGTTTGCCGCTAACTGTTATAACATAATTGTTATAATCGATTACTTTAGTAGCTTAGTCGATTAAATTGCGTATGGGATGTGTTATTCTATAAATTGACGCCAATTTCATTTCTGTAAGAACTTTTGGAAAATCAAATAGTATGATATCTTTTACAGAAAGTTGTGATCTTACAGGAAGAGAGAAAAAGCTCCAAGAAACAAGAGTGACCGTGGTGATCAACTACTTGTGATTTCTTGAAGAGCAAGACTGTTGTGTTTTTCAAAGACTGATCAACTTGCACATTTGGGTCTTATTGAGCGATCAGATTCTGCAATCTTTTGAAGGTTGGTTTGAGGTTCCCTGTTGTGATTACAGGAAGAAGAGCGTGTGACGTTCTTGACTTTGAGAGTGTCTCAAAGGGTTTAGACGGCAGAAGAGGGGATTCTTGCTGCTGGTGTAGTTTGTGTAATGCCTATATTTTGATTAGAGGGTTAGAGAGGTGTTTTACATTTTTTATCTGAGGTCTTCTGTAGAAACCTTGATCATTATAGTGCATTTGTTTCCTGTGGTTGGAAGGACACTCGATGTAGGCTTGGCCAAACCAGTATAAAAACATAGTGTTTGAATTTTTTGAACGTTACTCTTTTATTCAGTCGATTGCATTGTTTACATATTCGATTAAGTTTCCGCTGCATTGTTATTTGATTATCTTGCAATTCAAGAAAAGTAAAAGCATCAGTTTTTGTGAAAAGATTTTAAAAGATTGTGTTTTTTACACTTCACCCAATTCAACCCCTCAACCCCCCCCCCCCCCCCCCCCCCCCCCCCCCCCCCCCCCCCCCCCCCGCGCGTCTTGGTGTGAGAAATTGAGTCATTCTATTTTAACAATGGTTTTACATTTTGTGCTGATTTGGTGTGAAAACATGTTATGCAAATTTTAACTAATTATATAAAAATGTAATAGATTAGACTTTTCTTTGTATTTCACTATTTTTCAAAAACTGAGATTGGTCACTTTTTCATCAGTTAAAGTACTTATGTAATCGATTAATATTTGTCACTGCTTGTTGTGATTGTTGTTTTTGTGTATTGATATGAACTAATCGGTTAAACACTTTGGGCAATCGATTAAGTTTGGAAGTTGGGATTTTTCAAATATTCAAACTTTTCAAATGGGCTAATTCTAAAACTTAACCAAATAGGTTAAAGAGTTCAATCGATTAAATTGTTCATAGTCGCACAGTGTTTGAATCTAAACTCTAAACCCTATCTGAGGAAGAAATTATCATAAACCCTATCTCCCAAATGGCCTCATCTTCATCTTGTCGTGGGAAAAGAGCTGCTCCTATGATCAGACATGTCAGTCCTTCCTGTTGGTTAAGTGATTGATACGACTGTCGCGGTCATACAAATTTTATACACGAAAATAATGCAATATAATACTAGGAAGTGACTCCTAGGTCGTCTCTCAAGGACCAATATATAGGTTCAGTCTTAGATTTAACACGAAGTGGGGGGGGGTTTGTGGATGTTTTGATTTTGGTGTGGAAAATTTAAATTGAACACGACTGAATTAAAAACGGCAAAGTAAAATGCAGTATAGTAAAAATCCAATGGTAAAAGACATCAAAATAAAATCAATGCGGAATATTAAACGTATAGAAAACGTTAAACATTAAACACAAAAATAAAAGCATTAGTAAAAACAATACATAAAATTTAAAACTAAAACGGTAAAAAATGAAATTAAAACAGTAAAACAAATTTAAAATAGTAAAAACGAAATTGCTACAGTAAAAATGAAAATACAATAATATAAAACAGTGAAAATAAATCTGGAACAGTAAAAACGAAAATACAGAAAAATATAAAATACAGAAAACAGTAAATACGAAAAACAGTAAAAACAGTAAAACATTAAATACAAAGAAAATGAAATTACATGCAGTATATAATAACAGTAAAAACAGAAATTACAGATTTACAAAATCAGAAAAACAGTAACAATAAAATACAGAAAACAAAAATACAGAAAACAATAAAAACAGAAAACAGTAAATTTCAAAAACAGTAAAAACATAATCAAAATTACTGCAGTAAAATAAAGAAAATAAATTTACAACAAATGATTTAAAGCGAAATAATCAACAACACAGTAAAAACAAACAGTAAACATTAAACTGCAGACAAACAACAACAGAAATTAAATTGCAACAGAATTTAATTTACAGCAGTAAAATATAAGCGATAAAATGATATGGAAATTTAGAAACAGAAATTGAAACCAACTTCATTTAAATTGTGCAAGAATTCAGTACAACCAACAAGAAAATAAAATTAGAACGTTCACACCTAATTGCTTCAATAGTAACCTTCCATACTTTGCACTGTGTTTCCTCCTTCACGTTCCAGCCCTCTGTCCACGGCCTTTACTCATACTCTCTCTACGACACTCTATTCTATTCCTACTGCTTCTGGAAATTAAAAAAACTATACTACTCAGAGACTTTCTACTCACTGAAGCTTTTTTTTAAAACTCCCACACTACACACTTCTTATAGCCACAAGACCCTCTGCCCGTGAATACCATCTCCCTTTTACGTGAATATCCTTCCAATGGGCTCCCTTCACCATTTCATTCTTTGTCTTCTTCTGCTTTGTTTTTTTTTTCTTGCCGTGGGCTCCCTTCTCCTTTCACGTGTGTGCTGGGTGTCTTTCTTTGCTGGAACGTGAAGATCCGTGGCTTCACTTTGCTGGTGCAGGCCGTGGCAGCTGCTGTTCTCTTCCTTTTGTGGGCTATGTGCTTCTACTGGACCAAGCTGCTGCTGGAGCGTGACTGGTCGGAGCTGCACGCGTGTCTGGCTGGCGTGTTGGACGGTGGCAGCTGTTGTCGCAACAGGATCAACTGGCTGGTGGACGTAGGAGATAGCTGGACTGTTCCATCATTAATCAGCGTGGTGCTCTTCCATCCAAGCCGTGACCAGCAAAGTGTGATGTTGCCATTCTAGCCGTGAAGTCCAAGGAGGACGTGTGATGACGGTTTCTGTTGGAACGTGGATGGGCTGCTGCCAATTGAAGGATGCCGGATTGAACCGTGTGTGTGGAACAAGATGAAGAAGTCTTCCGGCCAGCCCGTGAATGTGCTTGCTCTCAATAATTGGTCTTTGTTTATTTCAGCAAAGAGATAAGAAGCCGTGTGTAACTTCTTGGTTTAATAGGTTCGGAGGTCCCTATATTTGCGGGTTCGTTTCAATTGGGTCCTCTAATTTTAGAAGTGATCAATTAGGTCCCTTATTGTGAAAAATTGAATCAATTAAGGCCTCGCCGTTAGTTTCATACTAACACCGTTAAAGGGGGTGACACGTGTCAGTTCATGATTTTTTTGAATTTTTGAATTATATTTTTATTATTTTTATTTTTATTTTTTATTTTATTTTTTATTTTTTTAAAAGTAAAATTTTTAAATGCCACGTGTCAAACGGATAGTGTGCCACGTGGCAATGGCAGTGTGACATGGCACTGACAGTGCCACGTGTCATTGTCAGGCCACGTGTCATTGCATTAGTCTCAATTTGGTCCCTGTATTTTTATTATGTTGCAATTTGATCCCTATATTTTTATTTTGTCTCAATTTAGTCTTAATTTTCAAAATTAAACAATTTTTTCCCTCCTCAAATTCAAACAAAATTTAAATTGTATATAAATCTTAACAAATATTTTTATGAAAATTGATATTTTTAATAAATATTTTTAACAAGATTTATATACAATTTAAATTTTGTTTGAATTTGAGGAGGGAAAAAATTGTTTAATTTTGAAAATTAAGACTAAATTGAGACAAAATAAAAATATAGGGATCAAATTGCAACATAATAAAAATACAGGGACCAAATTGAGACTAATGCAATGACACGTGGCCTGACAATGACACGTGGCACTGTCAGTGCCATGTCACACTGCCATTGCCACGTGGCACACTATCCGTTTGACACGTGGCATTTAAAAATTTTACTTTTAAAAAAATAAAAAATAAAATAAAAAATAAAAATAAAAATAATAAAAATATAATTCAAAAATTCAAAAAAATCATGAACTGACACGTGTCACCCCCTTTAACGGTGTTAGTATGAAACTAACGGCGAGGCCTTAATTGATTCAATTTTTCACAATAAGGGACCTAATTGATCACTTCTAAAATTAGAGGACCCAATTGAAACGAACCCGCAAATATAGGGACCTCCGAACCTATTAAACCTAACTTCTTTCTTCAACAAAAATTAGATGAGGGCCTACACACTTAGTGTTGCTTCTTATCCTCCCTTGTGATCTATCATGCTTTGATTATAGAATAAGAGAATGAAAATATGCTGGGAAAACCGTGAGCCTGCACGTGGTCCCCTCCTTTAATGCCATCTGTGAAACAAAGTTCACTCCTCATTGCCGTATGTTGTGTATTGGTTGCAAAACCAATTTTGCTTCTTAAAATTAAATAATATAATGTGTAAATAAATATTCTTCTACATGTCTCATTTTATATATCCAAAATTTTCCTTGCAATTACTAATGCAAATAATCAACTCAAATAATTCAAATTGAATGAAATTAGAATTTCTGGTCAAATTAAGTACAATAAGTAAAAATGGGAAAATTCCGGACAATTAAGCACAATTCCCTAATTAATTCTAGCACAATAAACTAAGTAAAGTGAATAAAATATCGACTCATCAGTGATGAAGATGCACAAACAAATTTCACCTGCTTTTGGAGGTTCAAGGAGGTAATTAAGCCTAAGTTTTTGGGTCTCTTTTACTTTTACAAAGAGGGTTTTTTCTTCCAAGAATGCCTAGTTTATCAAGGTCTAGCAAAATCTATTGAAAGGGAGGGTGACTATTATCCTGACCTGGTAAAGGTGTTCTATGCGAATCTGAACGAAGAAAATGGTCTTATATTTTCTCTGGTAAAGGTATTGATATTAAGATTGATGAAGCAATGTAGAATGCTATTGCGGGATTTCATCCAGAAGGACTCAAGTCACACCAAGGCATTCTTGGAATCAACAAAATGGCTATCTACAAGAACTGTCTCAGAATCCATGATGAGCCAAGGGACTTCGCTCTTTTCAGAGGTGGTGGAATGAAAAGAGATGAACGATTATGTGCATTTGTGATAGCTTAGTTTCTGCTACCCAAGGGTGGGAATCACGCTCAACTCACTTCAAAGGATGTATACCTGGTACATGCATTAAGAGCAAAGATTCCAACAAATTGGATTTCAGTCATTAGTGATCACATGGTGAAGGTTCACAAGCAAAGGATTTATCATCTTCTGTATGTTGTTTTCATTAGCAAGGTTCTAAGGCATTATTATATTGACCTTACTAATGAGGTAACCATGAGTTGTTCCAAGAAAAATATGATTGAAAAGTTGGCTTTGCACCATATGGGACTTAGAAAGAATGAAAATGGTTGGGTGTTTAAAGATGAGCATGTGGTTATAGTTGAAGAAGCTGAACCACTGAATGTTGACAAGTCTGAGTACAAGTTAATGCCGCAATCTGAATTTGAGAAATTTGTTGTTGACCAATTCAAGAGGAAATCTACCAAGCTGTCCAAGATCCACAAGTCACTAACCAGAATACATAGAAAGCTGGATGAAGCTTTGGAGATTGATGCATTCAAAGGAACTTCAGAGGATGATACAAATGATATTGAGGACCAAACGGAAGACGAGTTTATTGAAATATCATACTCAGATTAGGAAATAGAGTCTAGATTAGGTCTTGTTTTGAATTTTATTTTTGTTTTTGATGGATTATTGTAAATAATTGCCATAAGGCCTTATCTTCTGAACAATATTACTCTTTTTCCTTTTTTTGAGCCTTACCGGTTTAATGAAATATTATGTTTGATTTCATATCCTGTGTTTACTTGTTAAATGCTTTTGGATTGAATGATTAAATAAAATATGTGTGAATGATTGAATCTGTTGTATATGAATGCAATCTGATATTTTAACTGTCATATACATCATTGCTCATTCATACTCATTTGATATCTCAATTGCATTACAATTGTTGATTATTTATAGACTAACACTCAACACAATTTAGAAAAGTTGTGTTATGCAGGTTTGATACTGTTTTTGAAAGCTGTAATGATCTTACCTGTGTTACTAAACACATTCACGAAATGTAATTGATTACAAAAGATCTGAAATCGATTAACATTTGCTCAATAGGATTTTAATTGGTTAGACTGTGAACATAATCGACTAAAAATCGTTTCATTGGTTTGTATGTTTTATATCTGTTGATATAACTGCTTAACATGTTTAACTGTTATTTTATACATGTTGAGCATCAAAATATTGTATACTTTTCAAAACTGTTTTGAAAATAATTTAATAGACTTCATTTTTTAACATTGGACTAAGATGGTGCAAAATCATTTTACCCTGATATATTCATTTTGTTGCTGTTTAAAATGGTGTCATGCATTGTTACTGCAATCATGCTCTGTGCTAAATTATTTGCTGCATAATCATTTTGGGTATTTTGCAAATGGAATATCATGCATCATGATTGATCGAGGTCGTACCCGAATCAAATTAATATGCAATAAAGTGTAGTATAGACTAGGAAGTGACTCATAGGTCGTCCCTCAAGAACAAAATTTAGGTTTAGTCATTAGATCAAACATTTGGTAGGAGTGTTTTTGGGCAGTTTTGTGAATGGAAATGAAACAACTAAAACACGAATTGAACTACTAATTGAAAACGATTGATCAATAGCTCAATTACATTGTTCCTATTATAGATTAGCAACAAATACTCACTCCTCTAACCATAATCCAATACAAGCTAACCAACTAAGCGAAGATTAACCATGTTTTCATAAAAGCGAATTAAACAAATGTGATGCAAACATTCAATCAATTCTGCACCATTTAGTCCAATCAACTAACTGAAGATTAAACACCAATTAGGAAACAAAACGTATACCCAATCGCAAGTACACAAACAAATTTAATATCACCCAAGTCAGAGTTGAAAAAACAATTACGGTTCAGAAATCTCAAGGAAACGATGCAATTTCGCTAATAACCAACCAACCACTCTTAAGCTACCATTAAAACAAAACCAAAACAATAGAACAATACCGGAAATAACATTAAACTTGGAACAAAATGCAGAATACGAAAATGCAATGCAAACATATTCATAAATTGGACAACGAAACAACAAAGCAAAGTAAATTCAGAAACGTAATGGCAAGAAGGAACGAAAAGGCAAAAATGAAATTAGAACAAAGAAACAAAAATGAAAATGAAATTGAAAGCAAGAAACGAAACTGGAAATGCAATTGGAAGCAAGAAACAAAAACGAAATTGCAATTAAAATGGAAAAGATTCAATACATATAGAGTAAAAGAAAGCAAACCCTAAAACCCCCTAAGCGGGGGGGGGGGGGGGGGGGGGGGGGGGGGGGGGGGGGGGGGGGGGGGGGGAATGCTCTTAAGGGTTGGAAAAACGAAAGTGAGGGAGAGAGGAGAAGAGGGAAATATGATTTTGGGGTTTATAGACCCCAAATTACACTTTTGCCCTTCTAATGGACTTCTACAAAAGATGCCCAAAAATGGCCCAAAGCTAACCTAAAAATGAAATTAAAACGAAATGTTGATATGGAAAATAATAAATAATGTGGCAGCTCTCTTTACGTCCCAATAATAATATTTGCAATAATTAGGCCCAAATCAATCAAATTAATTAAAATAAAAATTATTAGTCAAATTAAGCCTAAATAGTGAAAATGAGACAATAATTGATAATTAAACACAATTCACTAATACAAATCGGTGCATAAAGCTAATTGAATAGTATAAAAAAGTGATTCATCAAAATAGACCACACTTAGTCGTTTGCACTCCTCGGCAAAATCAAGACGTAGAAAAAGGAACAATTCAAAAGACATCAAGAGAGTGACACAACTTCCGGACACAAAAAAAAAAGATACATGATAACGGTTAAAAATACCGTTATTTGTGATATAATTTTGATACGAAATGCACCCTTTTCTGTTAAGTTTGTTGAATAAGAGAGTTGAGGTTGAATTAAATGATTTCATGACTAATTCTCCTTGTTTTGATAGAAAATGAGATAATATGGAAAGCAGGGATGAAGTGCTAAGGAGATGGAGCTTAGAAAGGCTTGGAAAAGCACCAGAAGGGAGGGATGCTCGAAGCTTGGGCGCCCTTTTAGGAGGCTTGAGTGCAGAAGAGTGTCGTTCACCGCCCGGGCGCCCCTTTTGGGGCGCTTGAGCGCCAACAGCACGAAGCTTGGGCGTCACTTGGAAGGCTTGGGCGTAGAAGAGTATCGCTCACCGCCCGGGCACCCTAAGTGGAGTGCTTGAGCGCCACTAACTCGGGCCTGGGCTTTGTTTCTGTTCTGTCTTCGCTTTATTTAAAGGACTCAAGCGTCCTATGTTTTGTATCTCTGGCTGGAGCAGCACAACAACATACTCTTCCACTCTTTGAAGGCGGATTTGGATGTGGGAGCTTCTATCCTCTACTTTTAGGGTTTTGTTATCTCATGCTTTTCCATTATTCATCTAGTTTCATCATGTGTATGGTGAACTAAACTCTATTTGTTGTTGGGGAATGATGTAACCTTGTGAACACTCATGTATTTGAATTAATTCTTAATAACACATGCTTTTTCATTAATTGTTAGAGTAATTCATCTGTGCTTATTACATGCTTTGTTTAACTCATTCATAGCATGATATATGAATTGCATGAGTGTCGGGAGGTTCCTTACAATTCAGGTTCTTGTTGAATACTCCCAAGAGTAATATTGCTCAGGGATGAGGGTATGAGTCTTAGTCGTCTTAAAGCTCTTGATCTTCACATTTAATTACTAGGAATGTTAGGAATTGCATGAACTGGTAATTAAGGACAAGCTTCTTCGCCAAGGGATCGGGTTTAAGTGATTTAGTGAGTGAGGTTGGCATTAATGCATAAAGAAGAATTCTTACATACATGAGAGGGAAGTTGGTGAAATCTAACCCCAACAACATATTCATCTCATATTAAACAACATCCGTTCAATGTGTTATTCGGCTATTGATCAAACTGCATTCATATTTAATTTTCTGTCTTTGCATTTGAAACCAATGATCTTGTTTTCTTTAAGTCTTAATTAATCGAGTTATCACACGACGTTTTAGTGCCGAGAGTCCTCTAGGATACGATACTTGGTCTTACCATTTTATATTACTTGTGTGATTCGGTACACTTGCCAATTCATCCAACAAGTTTTTGGCGCCGTTGCCGGGGACTCACGGTTTAAACTATTCTATTTGTGTGATTCTTGATTAAATTTGACTTTGTTTTTATTTTTTTTTTAAATTTTGTCGTAATTTTAATTTGTGTCTAGTGTCCTTTATTTTTGTTTTTATGCTAACGAAGTTTTCTAGGGTTTTGTGTCTAATTTATGCAGGATACAATCAGGACTAGGAGCAACAAAAGTTCTGAGCCTCTCCTTGAAGGACTTGAGACTAATAGAAGGCCAAGAAGAAGTAGATTATCTAGAGAACCTTCTCTAGAGAGAATTTCACATGCCTTACAATCTGATCAGGAAAGCATGGACAACAATGGTGGTAGACGTACTTTGGCATATTATGCAACAGTTGTTGCCCCTTATCATTTTAACAGCATTGCAAGGCCGAGGGTCAATGCCGCAAGTATGGAGATGAAGCCTGCCTCAATCCATCTAGTGAAGAGCAACCAATTCAATGGAATGTCAAATGAAAGTCCATATGAGCATCTGACAAACTTTAATGAGATCTGTAATACTGTGAGGCTGAATGGAGTTCCAGATGATGCTATTAAACCGAGCTTGCTTCCTTTCTCATTTGGAGGCAATGCTAAACTCTGGTTGAACTCTTTTCCTGAAAATAGCTTGACTGAGTGGGAAGACGTGGTTGCACAATTCTTAAATAAATACTTGCCACAGTCAAAGATCAACAAAGGGAAGCAGGAAATCTCTTCTTTTAGGCAAGGCATGAAGGAGACATTGGGGCAAGCATGGGATAGATGTAAGAGCTTGCTGAGAAAAACACCTACTCATGGTTTTGATGAAGCAACAATAGTCATTCTTTTCCTTGGAGGTCTCGATTCACAAACCAAATTGATGCTGGATGCCTCAGCTGGAGGTAATATCAAATGCAAGACTCCAGAGGAAGCCTATGAATTAATTGACAACATGGCTACCAATGACAATGAAATGAACAGTGAAAGAGGAGCTCCATCACAATCTAAGGGAGTTCTACAGTTACAGTCTTATGATGCCTTGCTTGCTCAAAATAAGATTATAACTCAACAACTAGAAGTCTTGACAAAGAAGCTTTCTCAGCCACCAAAGGAGTGCCAGAATGTCTTACAAGTTCAACATCAACTTTGTGAACTATGTGGTGGTGATCATATAAATTGTCAATGTGTTGTGCCCGAGAATCGCAATGAAGAAGTTAACTAGACGGGCAACCAGTTTCGTCCAAATAATTACAATCAAGGGTGGAAATCTCATCCTAGCATGGGACAAAGTCAATTTGGGCAAACTGATGGACAATACAATAAACCACCACAGTAGCAACAACAGTGGCAACGACAACCCTCTCTAGCTGACAGAACTACAAAGGTTGAGGAGACTCTCCAACAGTTCATGCAGGCAACTCTTTCCACCCAAAAAAGCACTGAAGCTGCTATAAGGAATCTAGAGATGCAGGTTGGTCAAATAGCCAAGAAGTTGGAAGAGATACCTATCAATAATTTTGGGGCTAATAATGAAGAGAGAAAAGAAAAAGTTGAGTTAAAAGAGAGAGAAGAAAAAGAAGAGAGAAAATTTGGAAAAGAGTGAGAAGAGAGAAAAGAAAAAGAAGAGAGTGAGAGAAAAAAAGAAAAAAATGAGAAAAATCTTCATCACCCTGAGGAATGTTCCATAAAAGAAAAAGACATGCAATTAGGGTGCTTTGAAGAAATTTTCAGAAAATTGGGAATAAAAATTCCTGTGATTGAAGCATTGCAACAAATTCTTGAATATGCTAAGTTTTTGAAGAAACTCCTCAAAAGAAAGAAATATCTAGAGGAGGAAACAATTGAGGTACAGGGAGAGTGGAGTGTGATCTTACAAAAGGCACTTCCTCCAAAGGGTAAAGATCTAGGAAGTTTCACCATTCCTTGCACTATCAGGAGCCATAAAATAGGGAAAGCTCTAATTGATTTAGGGTCGAGTATCAATCTGATGCCCTTATCTCTTATTGAAAAGATTGCTGGTCTTGAAGTCGAACCTGCAAAGTTGACTCTGTTTATGGCGGATGGATCCACCAAAAATCCTTATGGTGTGGTCGAAGATGTGATGGTACAAACTAACAATCTCAGATTCCTAGTAGACTTTGTAGTGATGGAGATGGAGAAAGACTTGGAACTATAGCACTCAAAGACCAAGAGGATGAGGTGATTTTCAATGTCTTCAATGCTGAGCAACAAATCCAAGTGAAGAAGACTAGTCTCAAAGCTCCATGTGGAGATGCACCAGAGGTTAGGACTCAAGCTGCAAAGCCAGGTAAGAAAGGTAAAAAGTGTATTCTGTCACAGGTCAAAGAAGAAGAAAAAGATAGCAAAGGAAAAAGTGTTTATCAAGACTCCCTGGAGAAATATGAAGAATTTAGACCAGGCATTCTAGTGAGATTCAACAAAAAGCTATGGGTTGTGAAAGAACTCAAAATTGATGGACTGATCGAGATTGAATCTCCAATTTCCAGGAGAATCAAAAGGTGAACAGGAAGTTACTGAAATTTGTTGGTGTGGAGAAAGACAAGATGACACCAAAATAAAAGATGTGACATGAACTTATTGGGTCAAGCTAGTGACGTTAAAGAAGCGCTTGCTGGGAGGCAACCTAGTGTTTTACAAACTTTTATTTTGTTTAATTTTTTTTATTTTGGATTTTTTTCATTTGAATTTGTTTCTGTTTATGTTGTGTTTTATTGATTCCAGTGTGCTTAATCTATAATAATTGAATGTTTGAGGGATGGAGAGAGATTAATTGTTTGGTTTGAGTGTTGTTTTGTGAGCTAGGGAAAAGAAACTGGAAAATTCTAAGTGGAATCTGTTAACCCAGGGCCAGGAGTGCCCAAAACAAGCCAAAAAAACTAAGGTAGGAAAGTGTCGCTCGCCGCTTGAGCGTCCCTTAAGGAGCGCCCGGGCGGCGCGAGTGTAGAGTTGGATTTAAGTTTGGGGCTCAAGCGGGATTTTGGCCCACTTCCTTCTTTTTACGCCCTAGGGTTCGCCCAAGCCTCCTCTCTTAGATTTCCTTCACTCTAGCCTCCCTACCCATGGGCACCCCAAATTTTAGCTTAAATCTCGCCCAGGTAGCTCAATTTTAGCTCAAGCGAAAATGTTCCAGTGGGCACTAGAATTTGAAATTCAATTTTTGCCGAGGCGAGTACTTTTTCGCTTAAGCACAAATATCAGCAAAACTCGTTTTCAGTTTTCTGCATATCTAGCCCAGGCGAGAAAGTTTAGCTTAGGCGAAAATAATGCAGTTTTTGCCACTTTTGAAAAATTTCAACTTTTACTTACCCAATTCATGATGAATTCAGTCTAATTAATCCAGAGACACATATCAATCTATTCCTCAACCAGTTATCTATCATTCCCAAAAGTTTCACATCATCAATTGCAGAATCAAATACTCAAACTCAAATTTCACAATTTGGCCAAAACAAGGTAACTTTTAACATTCAATGAACTCAATTTTTGCACCAAAACTTATTACCATGCATGACACATACATTTTGGTTAAAAACACTTAAACATGCATGGTTTTCCTTAACGAGACATTTAAATGTTAAAACTTACCCTTTTGCATGCAAACACATAACATATACATAAACATAATTAACACACAAGATAAAATTAGAATGAGAAAACATAATTAAACACTGGGTTGCCTCCCAGGAAGCGCTTGTTTAATGTCACGAGGCTGACAGATGGGGCAATTAAGTTTGATTCACGATGTTGATGTGCTTCTTCCTTTCATGGCACCAACATCTTCTCAGTAGCTTTCCCGGCACCAACTTGACTCTTCTTGAATAGGGAGCCTCAATTTCAAGTACTCTATTTGCCTTTATTGCCTTGATAACCCATAACCTGTTCTTAATAATCACTGGTTTTCCAGGTTTGGGTTCATCACTTTTCAAAACAAGGTGTTGGTGAACTAGTTTCTCTTCCTTATCCCCATCCTCTTCCTTCACTTTGGGAGAGAAACAATTAAGGCTCTTTTTGGTCAACTTGGAAACTTGCCTTGGTAGACTAGTAACTGATAGAACTTCATCAGTTGCTTCAAGACTAGTCTGTTCCTCTTGACCTTGTTGCATATCTTTGAAGACATTGAAAGTTACCTCTCTATCTTGGTCTTTTAATTTCAGTATTCCCTCTTCCATATGAATGACAACCTTAGTTGTCTTCATGAAAGGTCTTCCTAAGATGAATGGTATCTCTGCATCTTCCTCCATCTTCATTACTACAAAGTCCACTGGGAATTGGAGCTTATCAATTTTTATCACCACATCTTCTACCACGCCATAAGGATATTTGATGGACCTATCTGCCAACTGAAGCATCATCCTTGTTGGCTTGGCTTCAAGACCACCAATCTTTTTAAGCATAGATAGGGGCATCAGATTAATGCTAGCCCCTAAATCAGTAAGAGCCTTCCCTATATCATGGTTTCCAATGGTACAAGGAATGGTGAAACTCCCCGGATCTTTGAATTTTGGAGGAAGAGTCTTTTACAAGATGGCACTGCAATTTCCCTGCACTTCAATTATTTCCTCATCTAAATACTTCTTTTTCTTGCTGAGGATTTGCTTCATGTACTTCGAATAGGCGGGAATTTGTTGTAGTGCTTTGGTCAAGGTTATGGTGATCTCTAGCTAGTTGAATATTTGCTTGAATCGAGCCAATTGTCTCTCCTTATCTTTATTTGAAGGGATTTTCGGATAAGGAAGATGTTTCACAATTTCCTTCTCTTTTTGCTTTTTCTCTTTTTCTTGACTTTTATTTCTTCTCCTTTATTCACATACTCACTTTTATTTTTCTCTTTCTCTCCCTCACACTCAATTTTCTCTTTCTCATTTTCTATTTTCTCCAAACCTTCCTCCTCCACAACTAGATTGTCTTCAATCCCTCTTCCCACAATTTTACCACTCATGGTAGTAATTGAATTGCAATGCTCCTTGGGATTAGTTATGGTGTTGGCTGAAAAATGACCTGTCTGTTGATCTGATAGTTGTTTAGCCAATTGTCCAACATATGTTTCAAGATTCCTGATTGAAGCTTCTATTTATTTCTGATTGGTCATAGAAGCTTGCATGAATTTTTCTAGAGTATCCTCTAATTTGGTTGTTCTTTCATACACAAAGGATTTTGTTGTTGATGCTGATAAGGAGGTTGTCTATTTGAAGGACCAGCATCTTGTTTCCATCCAAAATTTTGACTTTGATTGTTTCTCCACCCTTGTGAAAAGTTATTGTTGTTAGAGAAATTCCCTGTTCTTCCTTGATTACTCACATATTGAACTTCTCCTTCTTGTGGGCTACTTTGATATGAACAATGATCATTGGGATGGTCACCTCCACAAAAGTTACATCTTCATGGTTGTTGACTAGGATAAGATTGTACTGCTTTTAACTACTCAGGTAAGTTAGCCATCTGTTTGGTTAATGCTTCCATCTGCTGAGTCAGAATTTTATTCTGAGCTAAAATTGCATTTGTAGTATTGAGATCAAGCATTCCTTTTCGTTGAATTGTTTGTCTATTATGATGAGCTTGATGGTCTGTAGATGCTAGTGCCTCAATGATTCTTGTTGCTTGCTCTGCATCTACAGACATCATTGTTCCTCCAGCTGATGCATCTAATATCATTTTGGTGTCTTGCCTCAGACCGTTGCAGAAAATATTTAATTGAATAATATCTTCAAAGCCATGATTTGGGCATCTCCTCAATAAAGAATTAAACTGTTCCCAAGCTTCAAAGAATGGCTCATCTGGTCCTTGCCTAAAAGTGGAAATCTCAGCTTTTGCCTTAATGTAACGAGATGGTGGAAAGAATCTATTCAAGAATTTATCTTCTACATCACTCTACTTGTTCAGACTCTGGTTTGGATGTGATTTGAGCCATTCCTTTGCTCTACCTGTCAAAGAAAAAGGAAACAAACGCATATATACATGGTCAAGATCTCCTTCTTCAAATCCCATAGTTCCTATCAGTTCATAGAATGTAGAAAGATGAATGTATGGATCTTCATTATCCATTCCAGTGAATTGATGAGAACTGATTAGGCTAAGGAAAGTTGGCTTCATCTCCAATGTTTTGGTGGTGGGCGGTATTACTATGCTAGAAAAATATCTTGGCCCTTGTTGCATAGCATAGTCTCCCAATGTTCTTCTAGGTGGGGTTGGTCCTTCTTCTGCCATATTTTCTGTTTCTTGATGTGTGATGAAAGTATTGAAAGATTTTTCCTTTGTTTTTCCTTACTTCTTCTTGTTTTTGCCTCTATTTCTTCCAACTGTTTTTTCTATCTCTAGGTTGAATGTTAATTGATCTTTAGAAACCTGACCTCTTAAGAACATAAATCAAAATAGCTCAAGCAAGGATTAGTACAAAGAGAAAATAAAATAAACTATCTAATTAAGAAAAAAAAATATTCACAAAGCTGGAAGAGATAACTTTTAAAAATTCAAAAGAAAATCGTTCCCCGGCAACGACGCCAAAAATACTTGTTGAATCTTTTGGCAAGCGTACCAATAGTCAACTGTAGTATAATGATTTTTAAGTAAGAGTGTCGATCCCACGAGGAAAATTCAATTAAATAGATAAATTTATCTCAAACAACATATATACAAGGGTATTCAAACTGATTCATTATGGATTTTGATAATTTATACTACATTGCGTAAAAGTAAAATATTAACAGCAGATAAGTTAAAGAAAGTTTAATATGAGAAGTTGGGATTGAATTCATCTATCTCACTCGTCTGCAATCTGAATGAATATAAACATATAGCAACTAAAATTACCAATATTGATGCAACACACAAAATTCATTTATATCGATTCCTCGCGTATAAAATTCATAAGATCAGTTCCTTGAATATTGATTCCTCACATATCCAACAAACTGTCCAGCATTATATTCAAGTGTTATAAGCAATTGATAAACTGAAATTTATCCCTAGCATCGCAGGATATCAAGTATTCTTGTTCATATGAGATTTTAGAAATACTTTCCAGTCAAAACTAAAACCCACATTCATGAAACTATTGATCAAATAGAATCAAGCACTAAGAGCAAAACAAAAATACCAATATTGAATAAAACAGAAATGCTATATATAAATATCACCAGATTACATCCGAGTTCGAATCGATTACATTCAATCCCAAGAGAAAAGATCAGCCACTCATGGTGGTCGTTGACATTCTAAGAGATGAAGAAGAAGATCCTACAACTAAAGTGGAAGAAAAACTCTTTGGGTAGCTCTGTGTCTTCTTTTCTCCACGCTCTCCGTCTTCCTTCTTTCTAACTCATGAGTATATATACGGCCCAAATTCTCGCTTAAGCTAAATTATTCTCGCGTAAGCGAAAATGACTTTTAAAGTAATGGCTTCCTGGATGAGTCTAGCTTAAGCGAGATCATTCTAGCTTGGGCGAAATGTTGCAGGATTTACTTTTCTCTCTTAATTTACCTGAAATATATACAAAATAGGGATCAAATGATTTGCTTTTAATCAACAACTCATAAACATGTGATGACACTTCATCTTTCTTAGATTGGGGAAAATTGATACAAATGTACCCAATTCAACACAGAAGTGCCAAAATTCTATATGAAAATTTACTACTTTTTTGCACTTATCAGTTGTAGAGGACCAAGAGACAGATATTTATAGATTGAAAGAGGCATCACATTAATAGAGGCACCTAGATCTAGCATGAAATTTTCAAATTTACAATTCCCAATAACACAGGGAATGCAAAATGTATTTGGGTCTTTGCACATTTTCAGGAATATGCGGGACCGACTTACCAATGAGTGCAGATACATTCCTGCCCATGATGATTCTTTCATTACCTTTCATCTTCCTTTTATGGGTACACAACTTATTTAGGAATTTGGCATAGTTTGGGATTTGCTTGATGGCATCAATTAAAGGTATGTTCACCTCTACTTTCTTGAATGTCTCTAAGATTTCTTTATCCACCTCTTTCATCTTTTTGCTAGGAATCATCTTGGAAGGGAATGGAAGAGGGATTGGTTGTTGTGGCAACTCAGAAGATGTAATTGTGCTGGTGGAAGAAGAAGAAGATCCACCTAAAGAGGAAGAAGAAGGAAAACATGCCTCAATTGTCCTGCTTGGACCTGCCTGGTCCTCTTTTCTCTAGAATGTAGCAATATCAGGCTGAGGTGCAAGTGTAGGTGCAGGAGGTGGCACAGTAGGTATAAAAATCTGCTTCCCAAATCTCAGGGTGATGGCACTAACATTCCTTGGATTTTGCATAGTCTTGGAAGGTAACTTATCAAAATTCTGAGATTGTGCCTGATTCAGCTATGTAGCCATCTGACCCATTTGATTAGTCAAACTCTGGATGTAAGCTCTTGTTTCTTACTGAAACTACATATTCTGAATAGTCATCTACCTCACTAGCTCCTCCAATGTAGGCTCAAAAGAAGTGGAAGGTTGAGGAGCTGGTTGGGCAGATATATCTTGTTGTTGTTGTTGCCTCTAGTATTGCTAGATAGGTGAAGGCACATAGGGTCTACTTAGACCTGCAACATTCTGGAATGGTGGTGGCTATTGTTGTTGTTGCTGATGCTGTGGAGCATTGGACTTTGTTATTGTGGCTGTCTATTGTAGATGTTTGCAGCATAAACTTGAGGAGCATCTAGGCCATGTGGTTGCTGCAAAGAAGGACAAACTTCTGTATAGTGATCACTAGAAAGACATATACCACATAGTCGTGCAACATATGCAGATGCAGGTGCTGGTCTCTAATTATTAGCCAGTTGTGTCACAAAACTCACAAGAGCATCAAGTTTGCTCTCCAATTTCTTATCTGCAGATGATGATCATTTCTTGCACTAAACTGTTAAGAGTTGGAAGTCATCTTCTCAACTAAATGCTTGGCTTTAGCAGGCGTCATATCACCAAGCGCTCCACCACTGGCAGCATCAATCATACTCCTCTCCATGTTGTTCAAACCTTCATAAAAATACTAGAGAAGGAGTTGCTTGGATATCTGATGGTGTGGGCAGCTGGCACAAAGCTTGTTAAACCTCTCCTAGTACTCGTACAAGATCTCTTCATTGAGCTGCGTAATCCCAGAAATATCCTTTCTTATGGTTGTGGTCCTGAATGCTAGGAAATTTTTTTCCAAAAACAACCTTTGAAGATCATCCCAGTTGGTGATGGACCTAGGTGCAAGGTAGTGCAACCAATCCTTTGCCATGCCCTCTAAAGAATGCGGGAACACCTTCAAGAAGATGTGATCTTCAAGAACATTATAAGGCTTCATCGTTGAACAAACAATATGAAACTCCTTCAGATGTTTATGTGGAAATTCACCTACAAGACCATGAAACTTGGGCAACAAATAGATCAGTCTAGTTTTGAGAACATATGGCACGTCCTCATCAGGATATTAGATGCACAAGCTTTCCTATGTAAAATCAGGTGCAACCATCTCCCTAATAGTCCTCTCGTGAGTTGGAGGTTGTGTCATATTGTTCTCACTATATGATGCAAAATAGAATCAGAATCAGAATTATTTCCAAATGTAGCAGATGCAGCAGATGTAGAATGCACAAAATATGGAATAGTGGATGCATAAGTAGAATGCTAAGACTCTAATGGTATGGACGCGAATGGTTGTACTGACTCTAAAGACAAGTTCCTAGAATGCCTAGCTAACCTATGAAAAGTCCTATCAATTTCAGGATCAAAGGGTGGTAATGGCCCAGGATTGCCCCTAGTCATGGACTAAGTCAACTCCTATAAGCAAAAGTCAACATAGTGAAACATAGGGGGGTAAACAACAAGTATATGCAAACCTTATTAGAATGGGCTGAAAATTTGTGACAAACACCAAAAAATCATGAAAAGATAGCACAAAATTCAAAGGAAAATGCAAAGTATAGCTATGTCAACCAATATAGGAAAGTATGAAAAACAACAAAAATAAAACTTCAAAAATAAAAAAGAAATAGAAAACGACCTCTTTTTCTACCCAAAAAGCTCATATAATTTGTCCTATTCCGACATCGTGAGAAAAAGTTACGTTGTCGCAAAGTTTGGGCTCACCCATTTTTCACAAAACAAAATTTAGACTACTACAAGTGCTTCTGGGATTTTTCTAAGAAAATATGGAGTATAGCTATTTCAACCAATATATGAAAGTATGAAAAACAGAAAAAATAAAACTTCAAAAATAAAAAAGAAATAGAAAACGACCTTTTTTTTCTACCCAAAAAGCTCATATAATTTGTCCTATTCCGACATCGTGAGCAAAAGTTATGTTGTCACAAAGTTTGGGCTCACCTGTTTTTTGCAAAACAGAATTTAGACTACTACAAGTGCTTCTGGGATTTTTCTAAGAAAATATGGAGTAAAAGAAGTGAGCACACCAAATTTCAACAAAAAATAACACCCCTAGCTTTCAAAACAAAAAATGTCAATTAATTTGACAAAAGATGGCACTATTGAAGCTACTATTCACACTACTGGACCAGTGCCGCTCAGCGCCCCTGAACTAGTGTCGCTCAGCGTTAGTGTGCCACCACAGTTCAACACAAAACAAACACACACAGACCCAAGACTGAACCTTTGGTCCCCGACAACAGTGCCAAATTTGATCGAGGCCGTACTCGAATCAAATTAATATGCAATTAAGTGCAGTATAGACTAGGAAGTGACTCCTAGGTCGTCTCTCAAGGACTAAACTTTGGTTCAGGCAATAGGTCGAACACGTGGTGGGGGTGATAGTTGGGTAGTTTGTGAATGAAAAAATTAAACAACTAAAACACAAATTCAACACTAATTAAAAACGATTGGTCACTATTACGATTGTAATGTTCCAATCCTAGATTAATAATGATTAAACGCTGCTTTCACCTCTAATCCAACACGAATTAACCAACTAAGCGAAGGTTAATCTGGTCTTCAAAAATGTGAATTAAGCACACACATTGCACATGTCCTAATCAATTCTGCACACACAGCCTAGTTAACTAAGCGAAAATCAAACACCAATTAGAGCATTAAGTGTGTTCTAATTGCAAGTATAAAACAGATTGAACAAGGTGCAAGGCAAGGCAGTAGATAACAATTTAGCATTCAGAATCTCATGGATCAATTCAATCTCAACAGCAACAAACAAAAACAGATTAACCTACCATTGTGAACAAATTGAAATACCAAAACAAATTTCAATTCATAATTAAGAAATGCAACAGAACTGGAATGTAGAACATAACCTACAAAAATGAATTACAACCACAAAACGCAATTGATTCTAATTCCAAATGTAACCCAAAAAAGAAAACCCTACCTCTAAAACGAGAACAAAATCAAATGCTGGAAAACAAAATGGGAAAACGAAATTGGAAGAGGAACAAGAACAACAATACGAAAATCAAAAAAGAAAAGAGATTGGAGAACAAATTCAAGTGCATAAATGAATTCAACTCTGGAATTGCAATGAAAAAGAGTTTATAAGCAATGAGAATAGAGAAAACAAAAAACCTAAAAATGGAGAAGAGTGTTCTCCTCTTTGTCCAAGCTTCTAAAAACGTAAAAGAAGAGAATGAATCCTCGAGTTGGGGTCTGTCCCCTTTTGCACAAAACCCTAGGCCAAATTCTACAAATGGGCTTCTCCAAAAATGATTCAAAAACGGCCCAATAAGTCAAATCTCTCCAAAAACTTCTAAAAACGAATTTACAATTTAATTTAAAAAAGGTTTAATTGCTTCCTTTGTCCCCACTTTGGTTGAATTGTGTCAAATTCATCCTCATTTTTAAAAATGTTTCATTGTCATCCTCACGTGGTGTAAAAGTGTCAATTGAATCCAAACATTGGAAATATTTGTGTCAATGTAGTCATCTCCGTTAAATACACACTAACTGCGTTAAGTGGCTGATTATTTGGCACTAAAGAAGTAAAACGTGGCAAATGAGTCACAGTAGTGGTTGTGACGTGTTTGGTGATTTGTATTTAGGGTATTTGTACACTAAAGAATTAAAATCAGAATTCATTTAGGGTATTTCTATTTGTGAACGAAGTGCGATTGGGGCTTTTGAAAGCAGAGCGCGTTTGGTGATTTGGAAGCGTTTGGTGATTTGGAAGTGCGAAGTGGGTTCCATTCGAAGTTCCATTCGAAGGGTACGTGTACATTGCTTTCGTTGGGTTTATGGTTGCTTTGGTGTGTGTGTTTGCTTCGTGTGTGTGTTTGCTTTTGTTGTGGTCCCCCATGAACTATTATCTCTGTTTGTTGTTGTCCCCCATTATGGGTGTTGTGTGTGGTCCCCCATTGTAGGTTAAAGTCAATCTTTATGCTGTGTTTAGGGTTTAGTACAAATTTGTTTTAATTGTTTATGGTCTGTTTAAAGTGCTTTGTGGAAGTTTTTTCGTTGGCTTAGGAAGTGGCAATGTCATTGACTCATCAGTGTTGTTCGTCTTGCTCATGGGGGAGCTGTCGTGCCGTTTCATCCAGAGGATTGGTTCAAACTAACATATGTCATTGTGGGGAAGTTGTTGTGTTGAGAGTGGCAAAAACTGTGAAGAACGAAGGCAAACAATTTTGGGGATGCCCTAATTACAAGGTTTGTTCAATGGGTGTAGTTTCATTTTAGTGATTAGTTTATTTTTTGAGTAATGAAATGTTTGTGGTTGGATGTTTTGAACAGCGGACTCGAAACGAAGAACTTCAAGGATGCAATTATTTTAAATGGTGCAATGAAGCTAATTTGGATGAAAGGGATACTATTATTGCTAGGCAAAGGAGGAAAATTATTAGTCTGGAGAAATCTGCTATGGTTTCTCAGAAATGGGAGAAGCAATTAACATGGATGCTATGTTTTATGGGGTTTATTATTGTGATCCTTGTTTGTATCTTGTTTAAAATTCCATGACTATTTTGTATTAGACAATGGTTGAGACAGGAACAATTTGATGACAGCTAAGTAAACTCTCCAAATATAACATGCAGCCAATAAAATAAATTCAAATTTGATGACAGCTAAATTCAAATTTGATGACAGCAACAATTTAATGGCTACTGTACACAGTTATCAGTTGTAGTAGAAACAATATTGCACTTGTCATTTATCTTCAAATGAAAATAACTAATAAATAATATAAGATTCAATGAAAGTTGAGTATAAAATCAGAGCTTCGAATGCACATTGAATATAACAGCAGAATTCACTTCAAATGCTTTTTCTTTATGTAATTTGAAAACTTGTGATAAATTCATTATGATTGTCCAAAGCTATTGCATTGCTTTATTACATACCGAACCGAATCTTACTTTAGAGAATTGGACAGTAGAAATCAGTAAAAACAGAGGCTTAATCACCATTTCAACAGTAAATTTTTTTCCAATGCGAGTAATGAACTTGGAATGAGCGTTGACTTCATATTCTTTGGACGAGCGTCCCCATGTGCGCGCAGGGGGCGACGAGCGTCCGCTTGTTATGAACCCAGCGTGCGCTAGCTATGTGACGACTGTCCTAGCGACGAGCGTCCTGGGCGACGAGCGTCCACTTCATGTTCTCTGGATGAGCGTCTTGACGAGCGTCCACTTCATGTTCTCTGGATGAGCGTCTTGACGAGCGTCTTGACGAGCGTCCATTTCATATTCTCTGGACGAGCGTCCTCTTGTGCGTGTAGGGAGCGACGAGCGTCCGCTTGCGATGAACCGAGCGTGCCCTTGCTATGTGAGGAGCGTCTTGGGCGATGAGCATCCTGGGCGACGAGCGTCCACTTGATGTTCTCTGGATGGGCGTCTTGACGAGCGTCCATTTCATATTCTCTGGACGAGCGTCCGCTTGTGCGTGTAGGGAGCGACGAGCGTCCGGTTGCGATGAACCGAGCGTGCCCTTGCAATGTGACTAGCGTGTTGGGCGATGAGCGTCCTGGCGACGAGCGTCCTGAGCGACGAGCGTCCAATGTTCATACCTGCATATTCATGAATCTGCTGAGTGCAGACAGCTAAATGCAGCTGAATTCAAATTTGATTCATCAGAAACCTTCATTTCTGATGAAAATAACTAATAAATAATATAAGATTCATCAGAAACTGTGATTCAAACGGCACATTGAATATAACATCAGAAACTGTGGTTCAAACTGGACATCATATTCATTGAACAGACAATACTTTGCTTCATCAAATAATACATCAGCACACAATACATATTGAAGTTTGTATCCAAAAAAAGGTGCTAGCCGAAACAAAGTACCAAAATACATATTAATAATAGCTAATGACTTTCTAAATCAGTTTGAAGGTGCTGTGGCAGTTGGGTCAGCTGGTGTTGAAGTTGTCTGAGGTGCTGTGGCAGTTGGGTCAGCTGGTGTTGAAGTTGTCTGAGGTGCTGTTGTTGATGGGTGACTTTGTTGGGGTTGTTCAACCTCGCATTGAGTAATTTGACTGGATTGAGTTGCATTTGGAGTTGTTGGAGCAGCTTGGGCAGCTTGTGGACAATTATTTCTTTTATGTCCAAGCTCTCTACATATGCCACATCTCTTACGTGTTCCACCTTGTCTTAGTTCAGTGTCATCTTTCTTAAGCTCCCAAGGCTCTAATCTTCTTTTCTTTTTCGGTCTACCAGGCAAAATTCTCTTAGGTGGAGGCAACACATCAGGCATTGAAGTCATTTCCCACATATGAGCACCGTGAACTGGATATATCATTGGAAAGTATGTTTGTTCATAGGTTGACTTTGTAAACCAATGTGAGATGTAGTCTTCTCCATTGATGTTTAAAAATGTCATGGCAGTGAGGGCATGACAGCATGGGATTCCTGTTATACTCCATTTCCTGCAACTACAGTCCACTTTATCTATGTCAACAACAAACTTGTCACCAATGTTGGAAGTGTGTCTCACTTCAAATAATTTCAATCCTGACCAGCTGGAAAATGAAATTTGGATTCAAGTGAGTAAGTAAAGTAAAGAAATTAAAACAAATAAAACTTCATATTATGAAATCATACCTAGGTATCCAATATTTTGTGTTGTTTAATTCCTTTTGAAATCGTTTAAAAATTTTGGGGCAAAAGGAACCTTCATATAACCTTATCTTCTCTTTATTTCTTGCCCATCTCTTCATTAGATACATACGAATGTCTTCCATCATTGTTATGATGGGCTTAGCCCTTGCATCCAAGATCACACTATTAAAAGCTTCAGAGATATTGTTTACTAGGGTGTCACAAGCAGCTGTAGGTGTAAACCTTGACCTTGACCAAAATCTATATAAAGAAAAACACACACATTTATAACACAACCAAACAGTTCTAAATAATTGACATGGCTAACACTCTTGAAAACATACCTTGGTGGAATAGCTATCAAGTGCTTAAAGGCCTCTACATTCACATCTTTTATTTCTCTCATGACTGCCTCCCATGCTTGAGGATGGGTTGATGATGCTGCCTTCCATAATAGACGTTTCAGATTTTTTCCAGGATATTTTTTCCTCAAATTTGCATATATGTGGCGGACACAAAACCTTTGATCAACACGAGGTAGAAGTTCTTGTATTGCTGGCAGAAGTCCCTATCAAATGATAAAAGTAAATTTACTGAACATGAACATGGAAGACTAAGGTCTCATAATAAAAAACAATGAAATATAACTTACTTTTTGTTGATCTGAGATAAATGTATATGTTGAACATTTTTCAACACCACCAAGATCATCAATCAAGAATTCCAAAAACCAAGTCCAGGTTTCCTTATTCTCCACCTCCACAACAGCATATGCCAAAGGTAACATTTGGTCATTACCATCTCTTCCAACTGCTGTTAACAATTCACCCCCATATTTCCCTTTCAAGAAACACCCATCCAAACCTACAATGGGCCTACATGATATGAAACTCACCTTACATGCCTTCAAACAAACATAAAGTCTCTTGAATACTTGGTTCCCCTCATAAGGTTCTACACTAACTTTGACAGTTGATCCAGGATTTGACCTAAGCAGCTCATTGGCATAGTCATATACCCTTTTATATTGTTCTTCAAAATCACCTTCAATTTTCTTGTGTGCCATTTTCTTTGCCCTAAAGGTTGTTGACCGAGACACATTAATATTCCATTTCTTACAAACTTTGTTTTGGAGGTTAGTCAAATTAATATTTGGATTTTCTTTTATGGTCTTCTCTAACCTCCCACTTAACCATTTTGATGTCACTAAACGCACATTAAATTCTCTACTGCAGGTATGCTTCTTTATAATCTTCCTTAACTGCCATGTATTTTGGGCAGCCTTATATGCACAATATGCGTACCATGGGCACTTTTGCCCCACAACATTTAACAGAAACTCTTGTTTTATCATTTTTAAAAACCTTCAATTTCCTACCATTGTCTACACCGTAGCTTCTTATTGCTTCTGTGAAATCTTTTTTTTCACTGAAGAATGTCCCCACTTCCCAGTTATAGTGTTCCATACTTTTGGGCAATGAAAAAATGCCAAAATTTCCATAACGGTCTCTATCATCATTTGATGAATCACTTAATACAACGCTGTCTAAACTTTCAGATTCCCAAGAATTGTCAGATAAACCTCTGTCATGTACATGCTGTAATGGAGGACACTTCCCACTTGGTCCACCCACTTCAACTTCCTCACTACGGTTACAAAAATCATCTTCACTCAACACATCCTCTTCATCTCCATTCCAACTTCTAACATCGTAGTCATCATGTCCCCCATCCTCTTTCTCAGCCTCTGCCTCCACAAAATTATCACTGTCAGCCTCTACACCCTCTCCTAAAACAGCCCCAACATCCTCTCCCTCAGCCTCTGCATCCACAAAGTTATCACTGTCAGCCTCTACACCCTCCCCCAAAACAGCCCCAACAACCTCTCCCTCAGCCTCTGCCTCCACAAAGTTATCATTAACAGCCTCTACACCCTCCCCCAAACCAGCCCCAACATCCTCTCCCACAACCTTTGCCTCCACAATGTTATCATTGTCAGCCTGTACACCCTCCCCCAAAACAACCCCATCAGTGTCTCCCTCAGCCTCTGCCTCCACACAATTATCATTGTCAGCCTGTACACCCTCCCCCAAAACAGCCTTCTCACACTCTTCCTCACACTCTACCTCTACACGATTATCATTGTCATCCTCCCCCAACATATGAACGTACTCAGGATCTGACACCATGTGTACAACATACAGGTGAGATTGACCATTCAAAATGGCAAGGTTGACCAGATGACATGCACCCTTGTCATCAGATAATAGTTCTAACCTTCCTTCTAACACAGTACCACCACCCACTGCATACCACAACTCTTTAACATTAATATAGCCCATCTCCTTCAAAATGGACATAATTTCAAAGTAGCTCCATCTATCTGGGTCAATTTTTAAAGTAGATGTTTGACCAAACTCATATTTAAATGACCCATCATTCACAAATTTGCCCCCATGGTGAAAGACCACTTCGACATCACAGTTAGGCATCCTAAACTAATATAAAAAATCATGTCAGTCTAACTTTACCCAAATAACACTACATTTAATTGACCAAAATAACACTACATTTACATATCAGGATATGACTGTCAACCCATCAGGGTACAACACTTCCACAAAGCACTTTAAACAGACCATAAACAATTAAAACAAATTTGTACTGAACCCTAAACACAACATAAAGATTGACTTTAACCTACAATGGGGGACCACACACAACACCCATAATAGGGGACAACAACAAACAGAGATAATAGTTCATGGGGGACCACAACAAAAGCAAACACACACACCAAAGCAACCATAAACCCAACGAAAGCAATGTACACGTACCCTTCGAATGGAACTTCGAATGGAACCCACTTCGCACTTCCAAATCACCAAACGCTTCCAAATCACCAAACGCGCTCTGCTTTCAAAAGCCCCAATCGCACTTCGTTCACAAATAGAAATACCTTAAATGAATTCTGATTTTAATTCTTTAGTGTACAAATACCCTAAATACAAATCACCAAACACGTCACAACCACTACTGTGACTCATTTGCCACGTTTTACTTCTTTAGTGCCAAATAATCAGCCACTTAACGCAGTTAGTATGTATTTAACGGAGATGACTACATTGACACAAATATTTCCAATGTTTGGATTCAATTGACACTTTTACACCACGTGAGGATGACAATGAAACTTTTTTAAAAATGAGGATGAATTTGACATAATTCAACCAAAGTGGGGACAAAGGAAGCAATTAAACCTTTAAACTACAATGCTGATGTGGATGAACGAAAATGATGTGGCAAATGACGTGGCCTACCGCTTGATGTCCCAAAATAATATTCCAAAAATTTCCCTACAATTAATAATGAAGATAATTAGCCTCAAATAATTCAAATTAATTAAAATAAGAATTTTTAGTCAAATTAAGCACAATTAGCAAAACTAGGGAAATAATGGACATTCAAGCACAATTTCCTAATTAAATCTAGTATAATAAGCTAAGTAAAGTCGAGAAAATATTGATTCATCAAAAGAAACCACACTTAGTCTTTTGCACTTTTGGACAAAATCAAGTCGCAAATCAAAGAACAGTTCAAAGGACATCAGGGAAGTGACACAACCTCGGCACACAGAAACAAAAAGACAAACAAGAAAACAAACAAATTTACATAGTCCTTAAGGAATCTGGAAAAAGAAAAGGAGTAGCCAACATCCAACACACAAAGAATCAGAGAAACTAGTTACAAACTCGATCCAACTTTTTCTCCATCATAACTATGATTCAATTCAAACCCATTTCAATTTCTGTTCTCCGATTCATCAAGCAAGCTTTATAAGCACGCCTCTCCTAGATCATGGCCGAAATCTTCAAAACCTTCTACTTCTCTATCGTCTTCATCATCGTCTTCTCCCTCTGTGTCATCCTATTTGGGGACGCAACGAAGCCGCGTGCCCCGACGCACAGATTATGAAAATGGGGTTCTGCTATAAACCCTAATTTCCTAAAATTACTCTTCGCTTTCTCTGATTAATTCCCAATTCGAACAAACACTCACTTTCTTTTTGCCAATGAACCCTAATTCAAAGAAACACTTAGATTTCCCCAATTTCTTTTCGCAATTCTTAATTCGAAGAAAGGGATTGGGTTTAATTAAATTTACCCTAATTTTTTTAATTAAAAATCATTAATTTCCACGACACAATCACCTTATTAACATATTACCTAGGCCCCGTCATTTAAAAAAGCACCATCAGCATGTCACGTATACACTAGTCTAACGACATTGCTCCAATTTAATGGTAAGGCTCTAATTGTACCAATTTTGCAAAAATTAGAACCCAATTGAGACGGAAAAAACGTAAGGGACTTATTTAAGATTCCCAGGCAAAAAAAAAGGATCTGACGAATGATTAAACCAATTCTTTATTATAATATATCTAAAGGACATCCAAAGATCTTCACATAACTTAACTATTTTTCTAGGATCTTACAAAATGTGTTATGTGGTGAAGAATAACAAGAGGTCTGAATCTATGGGTTTTGTTTGGCCTAAGGAATGAAAAGGATTAACCTTATGTGTGACAGGATGAAACTCATTGACAATAGTTCTACATAGCAGTAGAGGCCACCATAAATGTACACCTCTAGTGAATCTGATTAATGCATGTATCTAGATACCTATGATTAAATTGTATCAATAACATCACTTATTTGGTATTAGATAACTCTTTGGTACATTAATTTATCCTTTTGTTTGTTTTATCTTATTTGCAATGATTACCTACCGGTGTGAGCAGATGAGAAAGTAGGTGATGATGAGCCTTTGAAGAAAGGTAGTGATGCTATTGTGTAATTTTCTTAATTGACAGTGGTTTTGTGTATAGGAGTTTTTGAGAAGCTTTAGACATTATTAGTGTATTTGTATTCTAGTTATGTTTATTCTCTTAGTATATATGTTTTATTATCAATTTTATAATCCTTTATTTAATAGTTTTATACTATTATATTAAATGTTTCAATAATCTTCTAATCTTTTTATAAATTTGATAAGAATACTTATCATCTTGAAGTCCTTCAACTGCACAACTAAACGGACTTCACAACTAAACATGTTAGATTCAACTGCACAACTAAACATATTAATCAATTAATAACATTAACTTTCATAACTTATAGAGTTTGTAATCATCGAAATCACTTGGCAAACTTGTCTAATGGGATATAGTGTATCGTCCGGTCCTAGCAAACGCAAGTTCCAAAACAATGGTTCCATGACATGAACTTTAAAGCAGACCCTCATATATGAAATAAGATACTAACTTTAAAACTATGTACATATCATCTAAACATATAAATGTTTATCAAACATAAAAACAACATATACTAGCATGATTTTTGTCTTTAACAAAACTTTACATGTATAAAGTATAATAATATTTTATTGTTCAACACTTAAACAAACTATGAGAGTTTAACTTTTCCTTAAATAATAATTACAAAATAAAATATCTATTTTTATTAATTAATTGATTTTTCAATAATTTGTGAACTAAAAATATTTTTACATAAAAAACTTTCTAAGATACATAATGAATTGGTGAAGGAAGCTGACATATAATTTATTAAAAGTTTTACATAATAAAATATTGATAAAATGTTTTGAATCATAATCATTTTATCCAAGTTATACTTATTAATATTTATCATTATAATATTTATATAATAAGATGAACTACAAATATTTATAAATTTTAAAAATTTATATTATTAATAATTTATTAATATATTTATATAGTCTAATAACATTAAAATAATAAATTAATTACATAAATTTATTAATGAAAATACTTTTTTCCATGTATCGTATTTATTAAACTAAACATAAATTTTGTATTTAATCTAAGAACCTTGGTGAATGGAATCATTTAGTATGGATTAATGAACGGACCACCAATACTAGTCATGGTTCCCTCCCTTATCATTCGCGTGCCATCTTTCTCGCATATTAAGCGCTGAAACCGACGTACACACCTGTCCCCATTTTCTCTCTCTTCCATGTCTTGTCTATTCTCACTTTCTTCCTCTCTTTCTCTCTCTCTCTGCTCCATTTCAGTGCTGTCTTCTCCCCACCACCCCACTCTCCCTTTCTCTCACACTCATCCTATCATCATCATCATCGTCGTCCTCAACATGCCATCCCCTTTGACCCTCCTTCTTCCCTTCTGTCTCAACTCCGCCGTTTCATTCACCTCAACATGCTGTTGACTATTCATTTTTCCAACTCTCACTTTCCCCACTTCTTCTCCTTTGCCTTCCCCCATCTGGGTATGCCCTACTTTCTGCATCCTTAGAAAAAGATTCATTTTTTTTTACTATCTCCACTGTTCGTTCCTTCGTTCGCTGCTTCACTTTTCAATGCACTCACTGTTCTTTTTATTTTGAAAAGGGCTTCTTATTTTACTTTTAAATAAGCCAAATTGAGCACGCGCTTGATTTAAGTTACTCGATGATATGAATTTAATGGATAAAAAATTGCGACAACGGGGTATATTGTATTAGATAATTCGTTTTTAAAAAAATGGATTTCGGTTGGCTGTTTTCTCATTGTTTTCTGGAATTCTTGATTTCGGAGCTGATACATTTCACACTTTTTTTTTTTGTTTTTTTTTTCTTTTTTATTAGTTATTTTCATCTGTGTCCATGTGCAATACAATTGCTGGGGGGCTTACTCTCACTGAATGCTTCTTTTTTTCATGTGTTTTTTTTTTTAAGTTAATTTCACTAAAGTTGGTTCCTGCATTTCTCAGGGCTAATGTTAAACTTCAATGTATGATTTTTCATCTAATCACTTGGGTTTTCTAGATGCTTTCAATTATTAGCGGCGGTGATTTTAGTTCATGGTTCTTTATCATGTTGCTATGTTGAACTGATTCAAAATTCTCTATTATTTCAATTGAAACTCTTAGTTTTCAAATTTCCGTAAATTAAACTTCTTGGTAGTGGGAGGTGTTGTTTTTGCATGTTGCAGACAACTTAATGTGGTCGTCTTCTTGTTGTCTAATTGCAACTAATGTACTAACTTCTGAGCAAAAAAGCTAACTATGATACATTGATACTTTATTGCTTTCGCTAATCTATTTTGGACTATTAGATTTCTACTGGTAAAATATTATAACACTCGCACCTAGGTAGCGATTGTGGTTTCATCTTGGTACTTAGCTAACTGCATTGAAGTTATTCGTTCTCGAGGTTTATATGTTCTTTTCATTTTTCTTCTTTCTTGCTAAATATTTTTCATGCTGGTTAGTTGATTTTATATTTTATACTTCCCTGCACAATTAATACTTTATCCCTCAAGTATGTGTAAAGAATGCAAACAAAAAATTTCTGCCATATGTTTGCCATTGCCATATGGACTCTGATTTTTGTAATGTTATGGTCTATTGCTTCGCTGCAATGCCATTGCAATTATAGATTACATTTGTGAGAAAACAATATGATGCCACTGCATCTGGTTGATTTTTTCCTTGCTATTAAATTTGTAAAGGATAAAAAAAAACGTGAGTTGCATCGTGAACTGTTATTCTATTGCTACTTGAGGTGGTAATCTAGTGATGTTGTGAGTCGGTTTCTGTTGGTAGATTTTTGTCTTCCTATTAAATTTGTAATGTATGTGTTGAGTTTCATTTTGAAGTGTTATTCTTATTGCTCTTGAGATAATCTGGTACTGTTGTTTGTCAGTTTTTATTCCTGATCCCTACAGGGTTTTTTCTACATAGCTGTGTTTTGATATCACCAAGCTTTAAGTTGATCCAAAGGCATGGTTACTTATATAGGAATCACCCAACAACTGGTGATCTTTTGATTTAGTTGTTGAGTTGAAGTATGCTTGAAGATTTTATGAAATCGTTTCCTGTTTGGTATTTCTTTATTTCTCACCTAGTTCTTGTGAATTGATGCTATGAGTTGTCACAATTGTTCCAGAGACACGATGAGTTCAAGATTCAAGACATGGGATGTCGGATTTGCATTTGGAAATGAAAGAGAGGCAACGTTGGAGAGCTGAAGAGGATGCTTTATTACGTTCTTATGTCAAACAGTATGGTCCTAGGGAATGGAATCTTGTTTCTCAACGCATGAACACCCCTCTCAACAGGGATGCAAAGTCATGCTTAGAAAGGTGGAAGAACTACCTCAAGCCTGGCATCAAGAAAGGATCTCTCACCGAAGAGGAGCAGCGCCTTGTAATCCGGCTTCAAGCAAAATACGGCAACAAATGGAAGAAAATTGCAGCAGAAGTTCCAGGTAGAACTGCCAAGAGGTTAGGCAAGTGGTGGGAAGTGTTCAAAGAGAAGCAACAAAGAGAGAAGAAGGAGCTCAATAGAATCCCTGACCCCAGTAACAATAGCAAGTACGAGCACATACTTGAGAGTTTTGCAGAAAAACTAGTCAAGGAACAGCATCCTTCACCTTCATTTGTTATGACTGCTTCTGATGGGACATTTCTGCGTACTGATACACCAGCACCTGCATCAACCTTGCTTCCTTCTTGGCTTTCCAATTCAAGTAGTGCTGCTGCTGCTGCTGGTCCAAGTTCCCTTTCTGTGACACTCAGTCTTTCTTCTGCAACAGTGGCTGCAGCTCCATTCTCATGGTTGCAACCTGATAGGGGACCAGACATTGCTCCTTTTGCTTTGGGGAATATACCAGCTTTCAGTGAAAATATGCTGATATCTCAGATGTTGGAGCACTGCAAAGAGCTGGAAGAAGGGCACCGAGCTTTGAGTGCTCACAAGAAGGAGGCAGTTTGGAGGTTAAGCCGAGTGGAGTTGCAGTTGGAGTCAGAGAAGGCGAGCCGAAGACGGGAGAAGATGGAAGAGTTTGAAGCTAAGATTAAGGTTCTTCAAGAAGAGGAGAGAGCTGCTTTGAGCAGAATTGAAGCAGAGTATAGAGACGAGTTAGCTGCATTGAAGAGAGATGCTGAAAACAAGGAACAAAAGTTGGCAGAACAATGGGCTGCAAAGCATTTGCAGCTTACTAGGTTGCTAGAGCAGATAGGATGCAGAGCAGGGCACCTTGAACCAAATACAGGATGAAGATATCTTTTGGAAAAATAGATTTGGTGGTTCTCTTGTGACTTCCACTATATGCAGTTTACAAGATGATGATATTTTTATGGTGAAATGGATATAGGTGTTTTTGTGACTTGAATTATTTCCAGTTTATGCTTGTTGTGATCTTGGTATATTAGTGTTGTAGTTGTGTTATATCTGTTCCTGCAACTTGAGTAATTTCCTTAAGCACTTGAATTATAGTATCACTTCCAGGTATGTGACTTAGTTATATTGTTCACCATACTTGCCTCCAAATTCTTTTCTTGGAGTGGCATTAGCTGAAAGGTTACATGTAATTGTATCTAATCTTTAGACATGTTTGAAGCTTTCTCACAAACACTTCTAGAAAGAGAAAAAAAAATGAAATGATTTATTCCATTGCATAAAATTAGTTTACCAAGAAGTTCTTCATTGTTTTTTTTTTTAATTCTTGTTAGCATAAGTCAATTTCAACATTTTTTTTTTAGAAAGTTTGTTTCTTTTTCCTTATATTTTCTCTTTAGAAATGCTAATGGGGAAATTTGACTTGAGAAAATAAGGAGACTAAACCCTACCATTTTTTTAGAAATGCTAATGGGGAAGTTTGGCTTGAAAAGAAAATAAAGAGACTAAACCCTAGCAGAGTATTGAATTAGTGTAAAAGTTTTTCAGAAACAAGTTCACTCCAATCAATCTCGAGATTGGTAAGAAAACCTAGAGTTTGGTTGTAAATATTAAAAAAAAAATTTAGCTCCCTTTTTAATTCGTTTGTATCATGAAAAATATTTTAAATTTTTACAGTTGTGTCCTTTTTTAACCTCTTTTTTAAGACTAGAATATAATTCTGAACGTTAAATTTATATGGCCAAATCATTTTGAAGTATTTTGGGAAACCAAGAATTTTTTTTTTTAAGAACTAAGTAGTACACTTTGTTAAGTTTTCTTTTAATGGGATCTTAACCACTTTTATTTTGCTCTGTTACAGTCTAATGATAATTCCTAAATATATAAGATCGATAGATCCAACCTAGTACAAGGTTTAAAGAATAATTCTGATGTATTATTTCAAATAGTATAATATCATATATATATATATATATATATAATATCTCTTAATCGAATATTTGACATATCTTAACACTTTCACTCAAGTTGGTGCATGGATATCACACATTCCCAACTTGAATAAAGACTCATTAAACAATCTTCTTGACACTCCTTTGGTGAGAACATCAGCCAACTGCAATTCTAATTTTACAAAAGAAAATGAAATTATTCCAGCTTCAAGCTTCTCTTTAATGAAATGTCTATCAATCTCCACATGCTTTATTATATCATGTTGCACAGAATTGTGAGCAATTGTTATAGCCGAAGTATTGTCATAGTACAAACTCAGCTTCATTTGGTTTAAAGCCCAAATCTGATAGAACATTTTTAATCCACAAAAGTTCACATACACCAAGTGTCATGCCTTTGAATTATGCTTCAGCACTAGATCTTGCTACTACAGGTTATTTTTTACTCCTCCAAGTTACAAGATTCCCTCCTACAAAAGTAAAGTATTCAAAGGTAGATCTTCTATCATCTTTTGTGTTACCAATAAGGAGTATTGGTAAATCTTGAAGAAATTTGTTTTGATGATGCTGCAAGAAGTTTTAGTTGAAGAAGATATTAGAATTAGTTAAAAGCAATTTGTAGAAATTAAATGTAGTAGGAAATTCTTGTAAACTTTGTAAACTTGCATTTTTAACTGCAATAATCTATTATGGAATGACAATAATCGATTATCACAGAGTCATACAGGAATAATCGATTATCACATCATATAATCGATTATTACATTTTGAAAACCCTGTAACGGACTTTAATAATCGATTATCACTTTTGATAATCGATTATCAGTAGCAGTTGGGAGATGTCTTTTCAGTTTTTGACCCTGCACAAAACTAGGCTTATAAATAGAGGTCTTCACAGCTCTTAGAAAGAATTTTTTAAAATTGAGAGTATTAGAGCTTTGTGCCTAAGGGAAGCTCTCTGTGAGTGAAAAGGATCTATGCCATTTTGAGAATACAGTTTGTCTGAGGAAGTTCTCAAAGTGATAGAGTGCTCTTGCCTGGTCTTGTGAATAGGAGAAGCTCGCGTTTTGTGTGTCAAAGGTCGGAGCGGTTCTCTTCAAGTTGGCTGAGCAGGTTCTTCCGTTCGTTTGTCGAAGGAAGGTGTTTTCTATTCCTTGCTTATTTTGATTATCTGATTGTAATCTGCAAACCATATTTTTAGTGAAAAAGGTTAATCACTATTTATAGTGATTAACGACTGGACGTAGAATCTTTTGATTCGAACCAGGATAAAAATTCTGTGTTGATTTTCTTTATCCCTAAACTCTTAGCACATCAACCGTTCGATAAAAGTTCACTAAGAAAATCAATTTTTGAAACCGATTATTTTAACTTGTGTTGTGATCGTTACACGCTTTCCGCTATCTATATTTTATTCCGCTGCGCAACTCTATAACGGTACCGATTGTTCCGACATTTTGAACCTTCCCAATCTGCATCAGTGTACCCTTCTACCTTTAAGTTTCCATGATTTGTTAACAAAATTCCTTTTCCCGGAGCAGACTACAAATATCTCAATATCCTCTTAACAGCATCCATATGAAGCTTTCGTGGGTCATGCATTAATCGACTAACAACATTCACTGTATAGGTGATATCTGGATGTGTATGGCACAAATAAATTAATTTTCCTACCAGCCTTTGGTATCTTCCTTTGTCTATGCTTGTTGAATTTGAGCATTGAAAGAGTTTATAATTTTGTTCAATTGGTGTATCAGTTGGTTTACTCCCAAGCAACCTAGTTTCTGATAGTAAGTCAATAGTATATTTTCTTTGGCATAGAAAAATACCATGTTTTGATCTAGCAACTTCAATACCCAAAAAATATTTGAGGTTTCCAAGTTGTTTCATCTCAAATTCAGATGCAAGGTATTGTTGTAAACTAGAAATCTCATCTTGGTCATTTCCTGTAACAATTATGTCATCTACATATATAATCAAAGCTGTAATTTTTCCTTTTTCTCTCTTAAAAAATAAGGTGTGATCAGAGTTACTTGCTCTATAGCCAAAAGCCTTCATAGACTTGGTAAACCTTCCAAGCCATGCTCTTAGGGATTGTTTTAATCCTTATAGAGCCTTCTTTAATTTGCAAACCTTCATTCCAATTGAATCTGTCATGCCTGGTGGAGAATCTATATAAATTTCTTCTGAAATTTCTTTGTGTAGAAAAACATTTTTCACATCAAATTGTAGAAGAGGCCAATCTTGGTTTGCAGCTAGCGACAGAAGTATTCTCAGAGTGTTGAGCTTGGCTACCGGTGCGAACATCTCTTGGTAATTTACACCATAAGTGTTGATTGATGACTATTGGAAATTTAGAAATTAAAATAATATGTTATGCTATTTTTTAGGAAAATAAAAGTCATGTTGACTGGTAGGATTTATTTGCTATTTTCTAGGCACTAAGAGCACTAATTTGTTAGTGGTTATAGATGCCAACATTTACATGCATTTACGTTCAGTTATTTGCTTTATAAAAGCAATAGCACTCCTCAATAAAATATATATACAGTTTTATATTCTTGTGTTTCTCTCTCTCTCAACTTTTCCTTCAATAAAATAACCTACAAATTGGTATCAAGAGCTACATCTTACGGGACCTATGAATGTTAAAACAAGTTTCTCTCAAGTTGCTCCTCCTATCTTTGATGGAGATAACTATGATCTCTGGGCCATAAAAATGCAGAACTTCCTAGAGGCTTTGGATCTTTGGGAAGCGGTGGAGGAGGATTACGATATTGCTCCGCTGCTCGACAACCCCACTGTAGCCCAGATGAAAACCTACAAGGAGAAAAAAACCAGGAAAGCAAAGGCAAAGGCATGTCTATTTTCTGGTGTTTCAAAACTAATTTTCACCAAGATCATGTCTCACAACACAGCAAAAGCAATTTGGGATTACTTGAAGGAAGAATATGCAGGAGATGAGAGAATTAGAAGCATGCAAGTATTGAATTTAATGAGAGAATTTGAACTGCAAAAAATGAAAGAATCAGACACCATCAAAGAGTACTCAAATACGTTGCTTGGCATTGCAACAAAGTAAGATTGTTGGGCACTGTTTTTTCTGATTCAAGAATTGTTGAAAAAATTCTTGTATCAGTACCAGAAAGATATGAAGCTTCTATAGCTACCCTTGGAGAACACAAAGGATCTATCTAAGATCACTTTGGAGAGGTGCTGCATGCTTTACAGGCCCAAGAGCAAAGAAAACTTATGAGGCAAGAAGGATCTGTGGAGGGTGCTTTTCAAGTCAAATTCCAGAGTAATGGCAACAAACAGAGGAAGAAGCAGAACAATGATACCAGACCTGGAAGATTAAACAAGATCAACAATAAGAGTAATAATACTCAGGTTTTTCTACCTTGTCCTCACTGTAAGAAAACCAATCATCCACAAAAAAGGTGCTGGTGGAGACCGGATGTAAAGTGTCATAAGTGTGGGCAGCTAGGGCACATGGAAAAGATTTGCAAATCTCATCAACAACAAGGAGAAGTTAAAGTTGATGAGGATCAACCACAAGAGGAACAATTGTTTGCTGTTACATGCTTTGCTACCAATAGCTCCACAGAAAGTTGGCTCATAGACAATGGTTGCACAAATCACATGAGTTATGATTGGCTCACTTCCTGCAGAATGATCCTCACACAATAATTTATCTTCACAATATAATTTGATATCTGAGATATCAAACATACTAACATCATGCTTATGCACTTCACTTTCATTGGCTCCCTGAAGTGGAGAATCAACATAAAAAAATTCATGTTCATTAAACATCACATCCATAGAAATATAAAATTTCTTTGATGGTGGATGGTAAACACGATAACCTTTTTGAGTTGATCCATACCCAACAAAAACACATTTGATCGCTCATTCTTCAAGCTTTGTACATTGATGTGGGTGTAAGTGAACATATATAACACATCCAAAAATATGAGGTGGTAAATAAACTATGGGAGGAAGGATACAATGATCGGAAAACACATCAAAAGGCCTTCAAAAGTTAAGCACACTAGAAGGGGTTCGATTAATTAAATAAACAGCAGAGCTCACAGCCTTACCCCATAAATGAGATGAGACATTACCATCTATCAAAAGTAATCTTGTCACATCTAATATATGTCTATTTTTCCTCACAGCCACTCCATTTTATTGTGGTGAATAAGGACATATAGTTTGATGCAAGATGTCTTTAGAGTTCATGAACTCTATTAATTCAGTCTTAAAATATTCCCCTCCATTGTCTGATCGAATAACCTTAATAGATGTGTAAGGATCAGATGATAGAAGGAACAAACCACATCACACACATCACTTTTATGTTTAAGCAAATATACCCAGGTTACCCAAGTACAATCATCAACAAAACTAATAAACCATTTTTTTCCATTATGTGTAGATTGTGAGGGCAGGGTCCCAAACATCTATGTGAATTAATGAAAAAGGAAAATCAGTTTTGTTATTTCTTAAAGGAAACACACAACGATGATTTTTTACCATAACACATGTTTCACACAAAAAAATCAGAAATATTGCATTTATGAAATAGTGATGGAAATAATTTTTTTAAATAACCAAAAGAGGGATGTCCCAACCGTTTATGCCATAACCAAATTTACTTTTTTTTTATCTTGTATGTGATCATTCGCAAGACAAGCCAACCCTCCTTTATGGGTTTGTTGTGAGAAATTTTCAAAATAATACAATCCTTCACTCTCTCTACCACTGGCAATCTTCTCCTTGGAATGAATGTTCTGAAAAAGACAATGGGTTGAGTAAAACAAGGCAACACAAGAATGTGATTTGGTTAACTTGTTGACGGAGATAAGATTATAGTTTAATGTAGGAACAAATAAAACATAAGGAATTGATAAGGAGGGTGAAAAGGATACAGTACATATACCTTCAATAGGAAATGAGACTTCATTGGCATTAATAATAATAGTTTTAGAACAATTAGAGCAAAAATTAGTAAATATATGAAGATCACAAGTCATATGATCAGTAGCACCTGAATCAATTATCCAATTACTACCCTTAGTAACAAAAGAAAGATTAAGGGCAGAGTTAGATATACCTGACTTGGTCACAAATTCGGCAGCAATAGAAATATAACTCTTGAAACCGCGGAAGTTCCAGAATCATGTTTCTCCGATTGATTTTTATCGGAAGAAGCCATCAGAAATATTCAATGAAAAAAAAGAAGCATTTATTTCTATATTGTAGAGGATATCAGTGTTTGGCTCTGATACCATAATACAAGGTTTAAAGAATAATTCTGATGTATTATTTCAAAAAATAGAGTACCAAATATATACATACAAGGATCTTATAATTATTCATTTATTCAAGGAATGACAAGTACACAAATCTGCACAAATTATAATAATTCTAAATTATAACTAACACAATATTTGATTGCCTAATATCTCTTAATAGAATATTTGGCATATCTTAACACAACCTTCAAATTGGTTAGCATGAATATCGTGGTATTATTGTATTATATGTTAGTTGAGTTGTGAAAATGTTGAGTTTATTATTGTTATATTGTTTGTTCGTGATTGTGAAATTCATTAGATTTTCATAAATTGTATCTTATATTTTACTTATGAGAGTTAAGGTCATAGAAAATATTTTACAATGTTTAGAATATTGTTTTTATTTGGTATAATAGAGATACTAAAGAACATAGTCTAATAAGGTCCATTAAATCTCTTTATTATGGAATAGCACAAACTTACGTCTATTAGAGTAATATCTCCGTATCATCATTAAAATCGATAGTTTGATATTATGATTATTATTTATGATGAGGTATCATTTTATTATTATTAACTAGGCTTAATATCTATTTTTGTCCCTATATTTGTCACTTTTGTTCAAAAGGGTTCTCAGTTTTTTCGGCTTTCAAAGTCGTTCATTCTTTTTTAAAATTTGTTCAATTTGATAATTTTTGCTGACGACAACTAAATCGTTAACGACATAGTGTCCACCTTAGCCAATATTGAATAAACTATCAGTTTTTCATGTCGGTAGCAAGTTAAAAGAATATCACGTGAAACTGTGGTAATTGAAAGTAGTTTCTGTGAAAGGAATTTCCTTTGTTTTCGAAGGAGGAGCCTAGGTTAGGTAAGTGTTCTTAACTTGAAGTTGTGTGTGTTGTATTGGGGTTTTACGATTTTTTGTAGGGTAGAATGTGTTAAATGTGTTGAATGAAATTGTTTGGGTGTTGGGATTCGTTGTCATCATATTTTCTACATAATTTCGATGAAATGTACTTCATTGTATAAACAATTTTGAAATGCCTATTTCGGAACCTCTGAAATCTTGTTCCATAACTCTAATTTAATGCGTACAACTACGGAAGAGTCTTTACGGAATCAGACAATGCACCAGCAACACATGTTAACTTGCCTCCAACAACACTAAGAAGGGAATGAATTCTCCCAACTACAGGCAACACCTCCGCAAGGTTGAAGTCAAGCAACACAGTCAAATGAAGGATGAAGGTAAAGGAAGAAGAAGCTCAACACCATAAAAGGTTTATTTTTATAATAATGGCCATTGGTGATTTTGTTTGTCAACTACACACCTGGGTTTAAGTGGAGGAATGAAGACGTGGGAAACAAAAGCCTCTCCGAAGACTAACAATCTTAAGAACTTAATAACTTTTATTTTAATATTGAAGAAAAAGTTTATCTCCTAGAGATTTCGTTCAACTTTATAATGTTCCTTTAAGTCACAGTTTGAACAGCACTAAACAAGATTTTTAATGACCTTATGCCCTTTACATATAGGGTGGACTCCTTTGAAGATTTTCAAATGTAAGTATCTTATAATTGAATGCTTCTTAAGCAGGTGAGTTCCCTGTTCATATTTTATCACCGAGGCTTTTTTAACTGCTGATTCAAAAGGTGTACTTTCAATGTTTTTCATTTCTAGAGTTGTCTACCTGTATACAAAGTGTACAATAATTCTGTACTTTCAACTACTTTCATTTGAATAATGTTCATAACTTCATGTTTAGATTTGTCTATATTTCGTGAGTTCTCCCAAAGAAAGAAAAAGTTACGCCTAAGGTAAGGAGCATTCTCTTGTCATGAACATTTTCTTTAATGAATTATGAGTTCTTTTTTACAACTAATTACCAAACAGGATATTTGGAGAATGTCTCCTACAAACAATCAAACAAGGGCATCTTCTCTAAGGCCTCATATCAGATTACTCTCTGCAAATATGGCACATACGAAACAAGATAAACAAAATTTTGCATTCCAAACCTGTACTAACTAAAAGGCAAACACTTTATCTTCAGTATGGGCAATCTCCCCATAGCATTTCTGGTTTCAGACTTCTGAGACATGACAGATAACAGCACCCCAGCGTCATCATCAACTCACTTGATCCAACAGACGTTTTATCTTTGCATGCATATTTACAATTGAAAAGGTAAGATAATTAAGATATAAACAGGCAAAGAGAAGGTAGTTATAGAATAAGAGGATCACAAAGTAATAACCATTTCTGGAAAGAAACAAAGCACGGAAATTAAAATGCCGAATGCAAGAAGACACAATCATGCTCAAAGCTGTTAGATATATCAATTTTCATATGTAAAGCTACTTTATATATTTGGGTAGCATGCATATATGTTAGAGAACAATGTTCATGTTCCAAACATGAAGTAACACCTGTTCAGTCATACACTATTTGCAACAATTTTGTATAATTTCACTAGGATGTATAAATAAAGACAAGTGCCCAAATTCCAAGACTTACCTATATAATGTTCAGATACTCATTCAAAATCTTGGGCATACTGAATATAAGAAAAAATGACAAATCAAAACCATTATAATAATGCCAGTTGAAAACTACTTTGGTATGAAATTACTCTCTTTTGCATGAACTGATTAAGATGGTATATAATCAGTAAAGAGTTAAATAGTCAACCTCTTTAAGACCATTTACTGGAGCATATATGCGCTAATTTCTAGTGGCAGAATTGATAATTCATAGATTATCAATCCCTTATCCAGTCAGCAGCAGCATCCCTCTTTCATCATTCACTGATATTTTGGCAGACATTAGTAATCAATAATGATAAAATTCTATCACCTGCATTTTATTTTCCCATTTATTCCCTTTTTGTACATTTGCAGAGACACAGCCAAATAATCCATCGGAGCTGAATCTGGGCTAGGTTGCAGGCTTGTGGCTGTGGTCAGCGACTATGAGTGACCTCAAAGGCACCTGAGCCCATTGATAGCTATCCACAGTGCAATGCTCAAATAGGTTGATCCTTATGTGGAATATAGAGATATTATTGCCATCTGTACAATTTAAAATGACCAGTACTGTTAAAAAAACAGCGGAAAGGAAAGATAGAAGTAAACGGAGAAAAATTGTATTTCTGAAAAGTTGCTTACGATGAGAAAGGATACAACTATTTACAGAAGATGCTTGTACTTTCCATAACCATAATGATAGGATTTGGAGGGTTTATGAGAGGAGAAGGAAGAATGAGAGAGAAGTTAATGAGATATAACTGTTTTAACAGTTAGGTGAGGCGGGAAATAAGCACTCTTATAAATAGAGCTTCTGTATTTTGTAAAGGGAGTTTTTTGAATTCTTTTGTAAAGACAAGAACCATGATCCGGTGGTGGGGGAATTAGGCTCCCTTGGAGGTGATAGGGTTGTACATTGGTTGAGACATTAATACAGATACATTCTTTTTACCATCTGGATTCTTGTTTGTGCGTGTGTGTGTTGAGTTCGATAGGTTTCCTAATCCAGAAACCTATCACATAACAATTCGGACCTAATTCAAAAACCAATTTATGGTTTATAATATTTACTTGTAAAAAGCCTAAAAATAGTCTCCCACAAAATAGTCACCTTGCACTCAAGGTGAAAAGAAGGAAACTGCTTCATGATGGCTTTCATGGGTTCCCATGGGGCTTGAAATGCTGGTAGGTCAGTCCATTGGATTAGCACCGCAGCAGTTCTTTGGGAATATAATCATGGCATCTTACACAACCATTAATTTCAGCAAACTGATCATTGAGAATGGTAACCCTGGCCTCAATTTCAGATCCAATAAGTTCTCTCCGGCTGGACTCATCTGGCATCAGATACTGTTTTTCTGTAAAGCAAACTTTTTCATTAATTTGCTTTTTCAGAAAGAACTTTTGATCTTCTGAAAATGTCTAACTCAGTTTTTGGAGAACCCATATCAAGCTATATGTTTTCAAATGATGAGAACAGGGAACCCAATTCCCAATAATCTATGAAATTTGGAAATTAGAAAAAAAAAACTACTTTTGAGCATTCCCATAATGACACAGAATGTAGCCGTCTGCTAAACCTCAACATCTTCATGAAGAGATCTTATTTCCAGCAGAGCATCTCCTATATTTGCTCTCAATAATTCTAGAATGGTTGTGATATGTTCACTTTGTGGATGAGCCTGATCCCCAGCAACAAATGCATTTAAATGATCATTGACATTAATCCAAGACCATCCTCTTTCCTTTATTACTCCCTTTGACTTCATTAACTTTCTTATATCTGCAACTTCCTTCCATCTCCCCTTGGCAGCATATATGTTAGCCAGAGTAATATGAGTTCCAGCTGAATTTGGATCTAACCGAAGCAACTGTTCAGCTGTCCATCTTCCACGGTCAACATCTCCATGCTCTCTACATGCCCTGAGTAAGGTAGACCACACAACATCATCAATATGGAATGGCATAGTTCGTATTATGTGCTCAGCTTCACTCAATTGCCCTGCTCTGCAGAGAAGGTCAATGATGCAACCATAGTGTTCTTTTGAAGGACTGATCTTGTACTCATTAGTCATTTTCAAAAAATAGAAGAGACCAAGATCAACCATTCCAGCATGGCTACATGCGGTCAGAACCCCGATGAATGTCACGTAGTCTGGCTTTAAACCAACTCTAGAAATCTTCTCAAACAAGTCAATGGCCTCTAGGCTATAACCATGTTCAGCATATCCATTAATCATGGCTGTCCATGATATAATGTCATTCATTTTCAAACTGTCAAAGATTTTTGACGCATCTTGTACACTTCCACATTTTGAATACATACTAATAAGAGCACTATGAACCATTGCTTCATGATCTATGCCAATGCAAAGTAAATGTGCATGCAACTGTTTCCCTTGCTCAAGAAGTGCCATGCTTCCACAAACACTCAGTATGCTAGAAATAGCAAATTCATTCGGTTTTGGCCCTTCCCTTCTCATCCATGATAGATAGTCAAAAGCTTCTTTTGCATAACCTCCTTGAGAATAAACAGCAATTATAGTGCTCCAAGATATAATATCCTTTCTAGTTATACCACGAAACACTAATGAAGCTGAAGTCAACAGCCCACATTTTGAATAAAGGGTGATGATGGAATTTGCCACTGACAAAGCATCAACAAAACCAAGACGGAATACATGACCATGTATTTGTTCCCCCCATTTAGCAATAGCAAGATTTGCACAGGCAGAAATTATGGCTGCAAAAGTGAATTTATTAGGAGGGACATCTGATTTTCTCATTCTTTTAAATACTTCCACTGCATGTTCCTCTTCACCCACCTGCACATATGTCGTAATAAGATTTGTCCATGAAACTACATCTGGCATCCTCATTTTTTCAAACAATCGCACGACATAATCTGGTTTTCCACATTTATTATACATGGTTGCTAGAGTATTAATCACAAATGAGCTCTCATCAAATCCTTGTTTTATTGTTTGTGTGTGTATAGCTTTCCCATGATGTAAAAAACTCAAATCAGCAGAAGCTTTTAGAGCAATGGAAAATGTATGTGAATCATAGCCCACTTTTGATCTCCACATTTCAGAAAAGTACCACAGTCCCTCCGCACTGTAACCCGCATGTACAAGCCCTGCAATAATGGCTGTCCATGATACTACATTTTTAGCCATCATTTTTTCAAAGACTCTGCAACCTTCTTCTATATTTCCTACTTTCATGTACATATCTATCAGGGCACTGCTGACAAACACTGAGGTTATCAAACCAGATTTAACTGAAAATCCATGTAGTAATTCTCCAAGGCAAATATTGACACCAAGTGCACATGCCTTGAGTGCAACACTAATCATGAATTGATCTATTTGAAGTTCAGGCTGGACCCACATATTTGAGAACAGGAACAAAGCTTCGTATGAATCTGAGGCATTGACATAACCACCTATTAATGTAGTCCACGAAACCTCATCTCTGTGATCCATTTTCTCAAACATATTCCTAGCTTTACAAAGTTGTCCCTGTTTCACTAATTGCTTCATTTCAGCGTTAACTTCAATCATATTATGAACAGAATAGACAATTGGAGCTAGCTGTTCTCGTTTTGCCCGCTGGATAAATTCAGTGGCAGTTCCTGTAAATAAATTGTTAGAAATATGATTTAAAACCATTCATGTCTCCTTATTCAACAGCTTCATTGACTTAAAATCAGAAACCCTCAGCCTAAGATGACACCAACCTGATCAAAATCTTCTATTATAAGCTAAACAAGGGTAGGGGGTAAAACAACAATTAGCACTACGCTCCAATCACGTAATAAAATAAAGACCTAAAGTGTAATTTTTTTTCTCGGGCAAGTTGGCTAGCTAGCCATAACATAGGAATTTCAAAATGACATACAAACTGACAGAACTTTCATCTACGAAGTTAATAAGGAAGCCACGTGGCAGCCAATCAGTTTAATTCTGAATAATTTATCACGATTTTTCTTTATGGCATTAATAGTTAGTGGGTGCAAGGCATTTCTACAAATAAGCAAACTCTAAACATTCAATTACGCAGTTCTTGCAATCTTTTCCCAAATCAATATCATTTGTCGGATTATATTCATGCTTAAGAATCCTAAAGTTCTGTAGTTCAAATAGTTCCTATTCCTAGTTCTACATTCATCCAACTTATAATATTAATCAACAACAGAACAAAAATTAAAAAATAATAATAATAATAGACCGTGTTGAGACGATTCCTAGATCAGTTTCAACAATCACAACAAAAAATAATGAGCGCGCACATTCACCTGGAGTGGAACAACTGAGAGGTGAGTCGAGGTTCCTTGAGAATAGGGCCGCCTTTGAATTGCCAGAAAATGGTGGGCGAAGTGCGAGAGCAAGCGAAGAAACATAACGAGAATGAAGCCAAATGTCTCGGTGGAAGAGGTTAAAGTGTTTGAGGAAAAGGCGCATCCTCGCTATTGCTTCTTTGTTTGGCCTGAAACAACGGGCTTTGCGCCTTGCTTTCGACCTAACACACTGTCTCAAGTTAACGAAGTATTTCTCAAATGTTTGTAGAATAGAAAGAAACAGTAGATTGTTTCGATACCCCTATTTTCCTATTTTCTCAAACTATTTCTGTTTGTCCACTTCTTTTTTAAATTCTTTTATTTTAAAATATTAAATTATAATTTTATTTTATTTCACAAGTATAATTTCTTAAATTTTGAAAACATTACCTTTATATCTGGAAAACAGTGTCAAGAAAACCACTGTAATAATGAAAAAAGAAAAATAGAAGATGTACATGTAAATAGGGATGACTAAACAAGAAAAGTGCAAGCTTTTCTATCATGATCTCCTAAATTTTACTCGCATCCTCGTTCTTATAGTTATTAAACTTCTGGGAGTTATGTGTAAAAAGAAATTAACTCATACAAATAAAATGTTATTTCAATAATATAATCAAGTAAAATAGTTAAAAAACGTATATATAATTAAATAACTACATTTAGTAGTAAATAATTATTATATAAGTTCAAAGCACTCCAAGTAAATAAAACATTATAAGATATATAGTGATAGAAATTGAATAACTGGAAATGGACAAATATTAAGTATTTATGTTAAATTATCTAATGACATCCTCCTCTTCCCATCATTTTCATTTTCAAAAGTTATATTAACAAGATAAAGTGTATTGAGTTGGATACATTGTTCTTACATATAAGTGAATATTGTCATCATCATATTTATTGAGTTTACTCGGAATCAATATTAGTTTCCTCTTCGGTTATTCATTTATCATTTGACTCAATATTATCAAATAGAAAAGTAATAATTTTTTTAATTTGTTTTTTTTTTCAACTTCAAATTATATATATCACATAAATCAAATCATTCATCTTATTTTTATGTAAAAGAGTTTCTTTTTTTCATTAACTAATGATTCAGTATGAAATTTTAGTAAATATATCAACCAAATAAAAAATATATAAATTATAAGACTTCAATTGACTAAATTTCTGTACAAAATTTTTTATTTCGGTTCTCTGCAAAATCAAGGTTACAAGGTTTTGACATTCTTATTTGTAGAGTGACGTTTGAACTAACAAGCTTTCTAGAAAGACCTGTGACTTCTATTGTTAGCAAAATTGAGGTCATATGTGTTCTATGGCTTCCATTTGTCTCAAAACAGTGTCATAACGTGTTTAAAAAATGGTAATTTTATTTTATTTATTATCTAATCACATCAGTTGTTTTTGAAATCAATGTCATATAGATTTTATGCTTCTTGTAGCGCGAACCAAAACCTAAAAGTTGGATTAAATTTTAAAATTGCTACATAAGATTTTATTTTTTTATTTTTTTGAGTGACTTTAGGCAACGGTTCGTAGTAGAACCGAGACCATATCCCTTTTTGCTTTGGTTTTCTAAAGAACTAAAGCCATATGTGTTCTAGGGATAAAAAAGAAGAAATGACAGAGCATTGAACGATTTTCTTCTTTGTTCTCCTCTGTGATTTGAAAACCAGCGTTGTTGCTCCTTCTCTACTGCTTCATTTCACCGTTTAACGATGTGGTTAGTGTATCCCTCACCTCCTCTTCACCCATTTTAATGGGAACATATAATTACTAGAATTATACTTAATGCTACAATAAGTTTTATATATCTTCTATACCTATTATCTAATGATTGATGCTTTAAGCTTTCATCAATCTATCAAACACACTTAAACTTTGTTCACTTGAATGGATTTGGGAAAGAGTGATTGAGGGGATTTAAGAGGATTTGAAGGTAAATTTTTTTGTTGTTTATTTGAGTGGATTTGGAGGTAAGTGAGAGTGAATTTAGAAGTAAATTATTTTAATCTGTCACAGCAATCAAATCCAACACTAATTCTCACAAACTTTACTTCTAAATCCACTCTCACTTACTTCCAAATTCACTCAAATAAACAACAACAAAATTTACTTTCAAATCCTCTCAAATCCCCTCAATCACTCTTCCCTAGATCTATTCAAGTGAACAAAGCCTTAATGTATCATATTAATTTTATTTTCACTTTGATGTTTTTCGGAAAGATTAAATAACACAAATAACTAGCTAAATAATATGTAATTTCCTTTTAAAAAGAATGATATTGATAAAAATAAAGGTTATTAAAAAATAGACAATTTTGATATAATTAAATTCAAGTTTAAGGTTCTATTATAAACACCTATGATCTTTCATGACAAAAATAATACCATATTTTTATATGTTTAACAATGTAATTTAATAAAACTAAAGTTTAAGAAGGTCTTGGATGCCGACATAGTAAGCTTTCTTTCTATTCATCTTCCTTCAACTTAATAACTTTAACTTTTACTCTATTTTTTTTTTTACTTTTCTTTTTCTTTTATCTCTACGACAGGATGTATATATACGGAGGATGAGGAAACCTATATGCGAGTAGAAAGGAAAAAAAATTGATATGGAAAACAATAAAATGAATAATATATCTTAAGGTGACAAAATAGAATGTGGTATGCAGAAAGTCAACCTATGAAAATGATAAAGATTGAGTTAGAATTTTTAATGTTTTAATTTATCAATCCATTTTGGTCTGGGGCGTCTATTTCACCAAATTGATAGGCTAAAGACAAGTCCATATATGTTGATTTACTTGCCTGTTTTATTTTTTATTTTTAAATTAAAAATAATTTAAATATTAAAATTTTTATAATATATTTTTTTAAAGATGTGTGAATATATAATAATATTTTAATTTAAAACATTAAAATTTAAAAATTAAAATTTAATTATTAATTATAATAAAGTAATTTAATATGAAAATTTTAAATTTATCTAGTTAAAAATGTTAGCAAAAATCAAAGATGAAGTTTTGATGATGAACAGATTTGCACAAGTCAAGATCCATAAAGACAGATTGAAGATCTTTGTATTTTATAAAGCTTTTATAATAATCAAAGTTGATGTAATAGTGCTCAAATATGTATTAGGGTTGATTCTTGTAATTTATATTTGATTTATTTACTGTTGAGAATCATCCACAAGCTGTTTTAATCGATTAAACCCAGTTTTAATCGATTAAAACGAGGCTGGCACTGAAAACCCAATTGCCCCTGTAATGATCGATTAAAGTTAATAATAATCGATTAGTTAATCGATTATTCCTGAGAATAATCGATTAGTTAATCGATTATTCCTGAGAATAATCGATTAACACTAGCCGTTGGGGGTTTCAGATTTGAAAAACTAGTTGTTGTACTCATTGTAATCGATTAATACTTGTGTTAATCGATTAAATGTGTTAGATGGCCCGTTTTTGAAGAATGGAAGGGTATTAGGCTGAGTCTATAAAATGGCTCACTTTTCATCTCAAAAACAACTCTTCCCTTGTGCTAAAAACCTCTGAACTCTTTGAGAACTCTGTGAGATTGTTGAAGCTAAGGAAACTCTTGTCTGCAAAGTCCTAAAGTGTTGTTGCGGTGACAGAGGAATAGCTTGTTCATCCTTGGTGTATCCGAGGAAGTGCCTGGAAGAGAATCATCCTTCGTGAAGCATTCGAAGGAGGTGGTCATCCTTTGTGAAGATTCAAAGGAAGTGTAAGTTCGTCTCTTGTGGTTTCAAGAGAGGTGGTAATTCTAAACTCTTACAAATTGTTTTTCTTTGTGATTAATATTTGTAACTGTTTTGTGTTAGTGAAAAAGGTTTATCTTGTTTGAGATAAGCGACTGGACGTAGGATCCGAGTGATCTGAACCAGGATAAAATCACCTATGCAATTTTTCTCTTTCCCTTACTCTGTCATTTATATTTAATTATCTGCTCAGTAAGAAAAATTAAGAGAAAAATAATAAAAGGCATAATAAAAGTATATAACCAATTCACCCCCCCCTCTTGGTTTGTTCCACGCTAATAATTTCGTTGCAGCGATTATAAAAGTTGGCATCAGAGCTTGCTTTGATAGTCATTCAAATGGCAGGATCACATCAAACCTTTGCAAATGGTGCATCAATCAATAGACCCCCACTATTCACAGGTGAGAACTATGCATTCTGGAAGGTAAGAATGCAAATATTTATTGAATCTATTGATTGTGAAATTTGGGATGTTATTGCGTCTGGCTCTTCTGTTCCTACTAACAATACACAAGAACCAAAGCCCTGTGGTCAATGGACCATTGAAGAAAAGAAAAGATTTCAGAATGACGTAAAAGCTCGGAATATCATTGCATCAGCGTTGACTATTGATGAGTTCTACAGGGTCTCTGTCTGCAAAACTGCTCAAGAAATGTGGGACGTACTCAGAGTGACGTATGAAGGAACATATGATGTAAAGAGGGCAAGGAAGAACTCCTTAATCCAAGAGTATGAAATGTTCCGGATGAAGCAAGGAGAAACAATTTCAGACGTTCAAAAACGCTTCACCAACATTGTCAATCATCTCATTGGACTGGGTAAGACATTTGATACCGATGAACTTAACATTAAAATCTTGAAGTCTTTAGACAGGTCGTGGCAACCAAAGGTGACTGCAATCTCGGAGTCACAAAACCTCAACACCATGACTATGGCGGCACTCTTTGGAAAGTTAAGGGAACATGAACTAGATCTTGGAAGACTTGATGAAGAAGAAGCAAAAGCCAAAAACAACAAGAAGAGTTTGGCATTAAAGTCGGAGGTTGAAAGAAGCAGAGGCAAATTAGAAGATGAAGACTCAGACGAAGAGGAAAATTTAAGTCTTGTGATCAAAAGATTAAACAGGTTCATGAAGTCTAAAGGTAAAGGAAGATTTAGATACGAAAAGAAAGATAATCAAGTATCTTCCTCAAATTACCGATGCTATGGCTGTGGAGAAAAGGGGCATCTAAAAGCAGACTGCCCAAATCAAAAGAAGGGTGAAGACAAAAAGGAGAAAAGATTCTTCAAGAAAAAGAAGGCCTACATTGCATGGGAAGACGACAATGAGACTATTTCAGATTCAAGTGACTCAGATGAAGAAGCAAACATCTGTTTGATGGCAGAAGATGATAATGTCAGCCAAGTAAGTAATTCACATAATTCTGATAATGATAGTCACATTGATGAAGATGAATTGCATGAAACATATGCTGCATTATTAATTGAATCTGAAAAATTAAATATTTCTCATAAAAAGCTGAAAAAGGATTTTAAAAATTTAAAATCTGAATTTGACAACCTTCTTGAAGAAAATGAAAATTTGAAGTTTACTTCTGAAAATCTCTCTAAAATAAATGATGCTTTGAAAACTGAATTTACAAATTTGTCTGAAGAAAACAGAAGTTTGAAAAATAAATTTTTATATCAAGCAGAAGAAATCAGAAATTTGAAAAGTAAAGTTTTATATTATGAAAAAGAAAAATATATTGCTAATAATGAATGTGAATCTTGCATAAAATTCAAATATGTTTCTGAAAATACAACCACTGGAGAATATAGTAAAATCTCTGAAAATAAAGCTGCTAAGAAATTTGTTCCTAAAAATAAATATAGAACCAGCAGAGCATGGGTAGAAAAAGGAACGATTAACAGAAACACAAATGTTGTATCCTGTTTTTACTGCATGAGAAAAGGCCATACCTCAAACAAATGCAAAATTAAACGTTTTGGTGTTTCTAGTGGAAGATATGTTTGGGTTGCTAAATAATTTGAATTTAACCCAAAAGGACCCATACAAAGAAGTTGGGTACCTAAAATAGCTTGTTTGTTCTTTTTTTGCAGGTATTACAGAAATCAAGAAAAGTCATGTGGTGTCTCGATAATGGTTGCTCAAAACACATGACAGGAGACAAGACGAAATTCACAAATTTTAAAGAAAAGGAACAAGGCTTTGTTACCTATGGTGACAACAACAAAGGAAGAATTCTTGGAAAAGGGGATATAGGAAGCAAAGACACCTTGATGATCAAAGACGTGCTATATGTAGAAGGACTAAGGCATAACTTAATTAGCATAAGTCAACTGTGCGACAAAGGATTCAAGGTAACCTTTGAGAAGAATTCTTGCACTATTTTTAAGAATGATTCTTCTGAAATTGCATTAAAAGGAGTTAGACATAATAATATTTATTTAATTGATTTAGAAAATGCATCAAATAAAAATATTTCATGTTTAGTTGTTAAAGAGGAAAACCCATGGTTATGGCATAGGCGTGCTGCTCATATACATATGCAACAATTAAACAAACTTATATCTAGAGATCTAGTAATTGGTTTACCTAAATTAAAGTTTGTAAAAGATAAATTGTGTGATGCATGTCAAAAGGGTAAACAAGTTAAAAATTCCTTTCATTTAAAAAATATTGTTTCTACTTTAAAACCTTTGGAACTTTTACATATGGATTTATTTGGTCCTTCAAGGATAAAATTTTTTGGTGGAAACTATTATGCTTTGGTTATTGTTGATGATTTTTCAAGATACACTTGGACTTTCTTTCTCACTCTTAAAAGTGAAGCTTTTAAAGAATTTAAAAAGTTTGTTGTTTTAGTTCAAAATGAAAAGGATCTAAGAATAAAAGCTATTAGAAGTGACCATGGTGCTGAATTTCAAAATGAATTATTTGAAAGTTTTTGTGAAGAACATGGTATTTCTCATAAATTTTCCTCACCTAGAACTCCCCAACAAAATGGGGTTGTAGAAAGAAAGAATAGAACCTTAGAGGAACTTGCTCGTACTATGTTAAATGAAAATAATGTTCCTAAACAATTTTGGGCTGATGCTGTGAGTACTGCTTGCTATGTTTTAAATAGAATGATAATTCGACCTATTTTAAAACGTACTCCTTACGAGCTTTTCAAAAATAGAAAACCAAATGTTTCCCATTTAAAAATTTTTGGATGCAAATGCTATGTTTTAAACAATGGAAAACAATTTGGGAAAATTTGATTCAAAAGCTGATGAAGGAATTTTTCTTGGTTATTCTTTAACAAGCAAAGCATATAGAATTTTTAATAGGAAAACGTTCACAATAGAGGAATCCATACATGTTACTTTTGATGAAATTGTGGACCTTGAGGCAAAACCTCTTGAGTCAGAAGAATCTGATGCAGGAACAAGTGAAGATTCATCAAAGGAGGCAAGTGAAGAGAAGAATCATGACAATCCTCAAGATGAAGATTTAAATAAAATATGGCGACAACCTAGATTGGACAACATAATTGGCGATATCACACAAGGGGTAAACACAAGAAGTAATATTGTAAATTATTGTATGAATGTTGCTTTTGTGTCACAGATTGAACCAAAGAATATTAAAGAAGCCCTTCAAGATGAAAAATGGTGTATCGCAATGCAAGAAGAACTCAACCAGTTTGAAAGAAATCAAGTGTGGGAATTAATTCCCAGAAAAGACACTCATCAAGTAATTGGAACAAAGTGGGTGTTCAGAAACAAACTGGATGAAGAAGGAAACATCACCAAGAATAAAGCTAGGCTTGTGGCAAAAGGATATAGTCAAGAAGAAGGTATAGATTATGATGAGACATACGCTCCAGTTGCCAGGTTAGCGGCAATACGCCTACTTCTTGCTTATGCATCTATAATGAAATTTAAATTATTTCAAATGGATGTTAAAAGTGCTTTTCTAAATGGTTATATCAAAGAAGATGTATTTGTTGAACAACCACCTGGTTTTGAGGATTTTAAAAACCCAAATCACATCTACAAATTAAAGAAAGCACTATATGGTTTAAAACAAGCACCTAGATCTTGGTATGAACGTCTTAGTAATTTTCTTGTAGAAAATGGTTTCAACAGAGGAAAAATTGATTCAACATTATTTATTAAAAGAATTGGAAAACATTTTCTAATTGTTCAAGTATACGTAAATGATATTATTTTTGGTTCATGTAACGCAACTCTCTGCGAGAATTTTGCTAAGTCCATGCAGGGAGAATTTGAGATGTCAATGATGGGAGAACTTACTTTCTTCCTCGGACTTCAAATCAAACAAATGGAGAAAGGAACCTTTATATCTCAAACCAAGTATTGCAGGGAAATCCTTAAAAAGTTTGAGATGGACAATGCTAAAGAAGCATCAACTCCCATGGAAACATCCTGCTACTTAGACAAAGATGAGACAGGTAAAGAGGTAAGTCAGACCAAATACAGAGGTATGATTGGCTCTCTATTATATCTTACTGCTAGTAGACCTGATATCATGCAAAGTGTATGTGTGTGTGCTAGGTATCAGTCAAGCCCAAGAGAGTCTCATCTTACTGCAATAAAACGCATTCTTAAATACCTTAAGGGGACAACATCCTTCGGTTTATGGTATCCTTCAGGAGCTGAGCCTAGTCTTGTAGGATTTTCTGATGCTGATTATGGAGGTTGTAAGATAGATAGGAAAAGCACTAGTGGAACCTGTCACTTTTTAGGTAGTTCCTTAGTCTCTTGGCACTCTAAGAAACAAGCCTGTGTAGCCTTATCAACCACTGAAGCTGAATACATTGTTGCGGGTAGTTGTTGTGCACAAATCTTATGGATGAAACAACAATTAGAAGACTATGATATTCATTTAGATCATATTCCGCTTAAGTGTGATAACACAAGTGCTATAAAACTTACCAAAAATCCTATCATGCATTCTAGAACCAAGCATATAGAAATTAGGCATCACTTCATTAGAGACCATGTCCAAAAAGGCGATTGTGAAATGGAATTCATAGATTCTAAGCATCAATTAGCGGACATTTTCACCAAAGCATTGCCTAAGGATAGATTTTTTGAGCTTAGAAGAGATCTAGGCATATTAGAAATAGTCAAATAGGCATTCTTGGACTCAATATTGCATTTTTCGTTGCTTAACGTGTTTAATCTGCGTGTAAATCGATTAAAAGTGTTACCTATACATTTACGAATGGATTAATCGATTAATCCAAGTATTAATCGATTACGTAATCGATTAAAATCCAATTTAATCGATTAAATGCGCTCTAGACTGTTTTTTTTCGAAAAATAGTGCAGCTTTCATTGAACTAGTCGTTGCCAACGGCTATTAACGGGCAAAATCCCAAAATCTAGACGTTGGGGAGCATTCTTGAGCCTATTTAAACCCCACTTGGTCCCCACTTTCCATACTTGAACCAATCTTGAGCTTATCCCTCTTTCTTTCTCCTTTCTTTCACCAAAATCTTTGCTTTCCATCCATCCCCATGGCTGAACCTTCAAGAAGAAGGAGAAGAAGGACAAGTGGAGTTTCGGAGAGTAATGTTCGCCGAAGAGATGCTACCATAGAAGGGTGGCTTTCCGATGAGCAAAATCAACAGTCATTCTCACAATTTTGGAAGGAAAGGAAGCTCATCAAACAGAAATTCATTGATCTCGCTTGGTACACATCCTACAACTTCTCCTTTCCCAATCTCATCATTGAACAAGGAGTTCAACACCTAATGGAACTCCGTGGAAGGTACTATTCGGATCTTGTTCGCATCTTCTATTTTAATTTAAAGGTTCGTGATGGGTTCTTCCAAACAAGGGTGAAAGGTGTGGACATTGTCTTGGACAATGACATTTGGACGAATGTAGCAAAAGTCCCTGTTTTAGAACATTCTCAACTTGTTCCAAATGACTTTGCTCAATTCAACAAGATAATGGTGTACCAGTCATTTCTCCGCAATCCTCGACAACACAATGCTCGTCTCTTCCTTGCTGGTGGACTCAAGATGGAAGAACGCCTTTTGCACTACCTTATTGTGTGGCTTTTGTGCCCTAGAGGGTCAAATCATGCCCAATGCTCTGAGACTGATCTCATCATTATGTATGGAATACTTCAGAGCATTCCACTAAATTGGCCTCACCTGATTCAGACAATAATGTTTAAGGCCAAAAGGTTAGATGCTGCACCTCTTCCATATCCTCTTCTTGTTTCCCAAATTTGTGAGTACAAAGGGGTAGATGTCACAAATGAACATCATGAGACTGTCCTTCCGGGTCATAAGGTTAGAGATAACTCCCTGAGGCAAATGGGTTTTATCAAACAAGGACTCTCCTACATCCACCTTGAGGATGCCCTTGGTGGGCAAGAAAATGAAGACGAAGCTGCGGATATCCCCATGCCTGACCCCACACATGCTGCTGGCCCATCTCAAGTGCATGAGGAATATAGTCTAGAGAGTCTCTCTAGACAAATGACTGAGATGGCTCGCCTCCAAAACGAGATGATGAACATTCAAAACACTCGCCACGAAGAAATATGTACTCATCTCACGAATCTAGACACTAGGATTTCAGGATTAGAGCGGCACTTTAATAGTGACGCAAGTGATGAGTTCTAGATCCTCTTTGTTTGTTTTGTTGTTTATCTTTCTGATTGTATGCATCTTCTCTTTAAAATTCAATAACAAGTTGTTGTTCATTTCTTTTTCTATGCATACTTTGTTTTTATTAAGGGGGAGCCCATTTTTTTCTTATGATCAAAAAGGAGGAGAAGATAGTTTAAACTCTTTATTTCTTTATTTTTTCTATTAATCTCTCCTTTCGTGAGTTGTGGTTGTTTCAGATTATTAAAAAACTTTAAACTCAGGAGAATTTTTGATCATCATCAAAAAGGGGGAGAATGTTAGCAAAAATCAAAGATGAAGTTTTGATGATGAACAGATTTGCACAAGTCAAAATCCATAAAGAAAGATTGAAGATCTTTGTATTTTATAAAGCTTTTATAATAATCAAAGTTGATGTAATAGTGCTCAAATATGTATTAGGGTTGATTCTTGTAATTTATATTTGATTTATTTACTGTTGAGAATCATCCACAAGCTATTTTAATCGATTAAACCCAGTTTTAATCGATTAAAACGAGGCTGGCACTGAAAACCCAATTGCCCCTGTAATAATCGATTAAAGCTAATAATAATCGATTAGTTATACGACTATTCCTGAGAATAATCGATTAACACTAGCCGTTGGGGGTTTCAGATTTGAAAAACTAGCCGTTGTACTCATTGTAATCGATTAATACTTGTGTTAATCGATTAAATGCGTTAGATGGCCCGTTTTCGAAGAATGGAAGGGTATTAGGCTGAGTCTATAAAATGGCTCACTCTTCATCTCAAAAACAACTCTTCCCTTGTGCTAAAAACCTCTGAACTCTTTGAGAACTCTGTGAGATTGTTGAAGCTAAGGAAACTCTTGTCTGCAAAGTCCTGAAGTGCTGTTGTGGTGACAGAGGAATAGCTTGTTCATCCTTGGTGTATCCGAGGAAGTGTCTGGAAGAGAATCATCCTTCGTGAAGCATTCGAAGGAGGTGGTCATCCTTTGTGAAGATTCAAAGGAAGTGTAAGTTCGTCTCTTGTGGTTTCAAGAGAGGTGGTAATTCTAAACTCTTACAAATTGTTTTTCTTTGTGATTAATATTTGTAACTGTTTTGTGTTAGTGAAAAAGGTTTATCTTGTTTGAGATAAGCGACTGGACGTAGGATCCGAGTGATCTGAACTAGGATAAAATAACCTGTGCAATTTTTCTCTTTCCCTTACTCTGTCATTTATATTTAATTATCTGCTCAGTAAGAAAAATTAAGAGAAAAATAATAAAAGGCATAATAAAAGTATATAACCAATTCACCCCCCCCTCTTGGTTTGTTCCACGCTAATAATTCCGTTGCAGCAATTATTAAAATTGTTAAAAATATTGAATAATTAATTAAAAGCTTAAAAAATATATATATAATTATATATATATATATATATATATATATATATATATATAAGTATTTTAAAAATATTTTTTTTAAAAAATGGTTAAATATGATTTTCGTCCCTTAAGTATCACACGATTTTGGGTTTAGTCCCTGCTTAAAACTTTGATTGCTTTTAGTCCTCATAGTTTTGAAACTATTATTATTAGTCTTAAAATTGAACGGCGTTAACTTTTGTTTGATGTGGCAAATGGCGAGACTACGTCTTATGCCAGCTTGCCTCTTCACTCTCTGTCAGGTTGCTTGTGCTTGAAAACTTTGTTCGTCTTCTCTGACAGAGCAATCATAGTTTCGCTTCTCGTGCACCATCACCCCAATCATGCAACAACCCAAGCCGCAGATCAAGCAAGCATCTCCATTCTTCACCTACAAAGAATCCAAACAGTGGAGCCCCTTCTTCAAACAAAGGAGCCCTAGGGAGGGGTTTGCCTCCCCTTACACGCGTGCACCCTAGCCTCCATCAGACCAGTCGTCGTGCCGGACCTTCACCTCAGTCCAAGGCGTCGCCGTCAACACCAATCGCCACCGGGGCCATTGCTGGTCGCGGCGTCTATTTCTCCCTCCTTGTCTTTTTTCCGCGTGCGAAAGAGAAGCTCTCTCGTTCCTCCGCCAATCACCGCTTGAGAGAGCCCAGCCTCCGCGAGCCACAAACCAGGATGGTCACTGCTGACGCCGTCCTCAACAACCGGTCAGAGTCATGAGGATTGGTCTCCCTTTCCTCTGATTCAGCGCGACCCAAAAGCAGGGGTTATCATCCCCATTTCCACGAAGCAGACAGTCGCCAACGTCCACTGTTTTGTGTCGTCAACACCTGCTCCATGGTATTCCAGAAAACGCGAGCATCCATGGCATTCCCTAAATCGCCTAAGCCTCTCCGCCGTCGCGCCTTCATCTCGCAAGCTCCCCTGCAACGATGCCATCCTTCATCAACGCCACCTTCAACGTGCAAAATCCTTGCAAGTCGCGACATCCTCCCTCGCATCATCATCGTCATCCAGATGCGCCATCACCTACAACAGACCTGCAAATCCAAAAATATAGCAGAAACTCCATTCGCCACCTGCAAGAGAGCAACCCTTCCCTTCTCGCGTTCTTGGCTCATGACGGCGTAAGATAGAAGAGCAAAATCGTGGCACAGGTGTAGGGGCAAGTTTTCCCAATCTGGCAAACCCTAATTTGGGGTGGAAGGGGGCTGACACGTGTCAGATTCTTATGGGCCAGATAAAAATAAAAGCAACGTGGCAGAGAGTGAAGAGGGAAGTTGGCATAAGACGTGTCCTCGTCGTTTGCCACATCAAACAAAAGTTAATGTCATTCAATTTTAAGGACTAATAATAATAATTTCAAAACTATGAAAACTAAAAACAATCAAAGTTTTGAGTAGAAATTAAACCCAAAATCGTGTGATACTTAAGGGACGAAAAACATATTTAATACTAAAAAAAATTATACAAAAGAATTAACAGGACAAGGCTACCCTATAATAGAACGAGTTATAATTTTTGACTTTTTTTTGCAAACTAGGCCAATTTATTCTATTTTTGACAGGTTAAAAACGTTAATAACTAATTGTAATAAAATAACCCGCTCATTTTATTATCTTAATATACCTTAGAGGTTTCTCCCTTCACCACTACATACGCTCTCTCCACCGTTATATTTTCAAAAAATTTCAAAATCATTATATTTTTTTTTTAACTTTTTAGTTTATTATATTTTAAATTAATATATGAATATTATGTAATATTTTTTAAAAACTTTTATATAACTATATATAAATTAATTTTATTTTATTTAATGAAATAGTTATTATTAATTTAATTTAATTATATTATTTTTTAATTAATTATCTTAAACGGATATGTCATAAGTTTTTTTTAGTTTATTAAAATATTATATTTTAAATTAATTTATAGAATATTTTTTTTGTTTTTATAATATATTTCGTAATTATATCTAAATTTATTTTATTTTATTTAATAAAATAATTATTAATTAAATTAAATTAATTTTTGTTTTACTTTAATTACATATTATTATTATTTAATTGATTATTTAAATATTTTTTATTTGGTTAGTTAAATCGATATTTACATATTTTTTAGTTTTATTTTATTAATTTATTATATTTTAAATTAATTTGTAGAGTATTTAAAATATTTTTTTTATATATACAAAAAATTATTATTAAGATAAAATCTAAAACAAAAATAATAAATTAAAATAACAAAAAAAAAATTAAAAGAAGATATTAAAATCTATTTACGGATATCAACCTCTGTTGAATATTGATATCCTTTTTACCAAAACGGCAAATTAGACATGGAGTGATATAAGAAGCTATTTGGTGGTGGTGGAGTAACACTTTGTACCTTATTGTGAGATGATATATACTTTTAACTTCATTAAATAAAAAGATAAAAAAAAAGTTGAATTTTTCAAACTTTGAAGATTGATGATGACTTTATAAATATGATTAAAAGCATAAGTTTCAATAAGAATATATTAAAGGTTAATTGTTTTATTACAATAATGTATACGGCAAATGAAAACAATTTAAAAAGTAAGTTATACATAATTCTAAGAATCAACAATAGTTATCATCCCCGCAAACCCGACGGGTCAAAAGAGTAATTCGAATAGGTTGCGTGATCCCAAAAGAAACTTTTGCAATCAACGTTGTTAGTTGGTTATTAATTGAAGGTCAAATTATAAAAAAAAAAATTAAAATAATATTAAATGTCATTAGAAACTAATGATTACGTAATTGCAATATAAAACAAATCTCGTTAGTAGAAGTTGTAAAGTAATGGTAACAAAAATTAATTATTTTACTGTAAAAAAGTGTTAAATGACTGTAAAATTCATTCTATAAATACCTTTTTTTTTCTTATTTTAATCTTAAAGAAATATTCTACATTATAGCTGAATCAAATATTTTCATGATATATGTACAAATTATTGTTATAATAGTTTCTTAAAAATTTATATCTTTCAATGAATTGGTAAAAGTTATTATTTTTAAGTGCGGATGTACAAACATTTTTATTCTGTATATGACAAATAGATGAGAAAAATGGGTCCGATTTCTATGTTAGCATGCAGGCTAATAGTCGAAGAAGGCAGGAGGCTTAGTCAATCATTTAAATGTATTTATTTAAGATTATATATGTAAAATATTAAAATTTAACTATTAGAATTCGGATAAAATGATAATATTTAGATTTATCTATTTTACATTATAAATGTATAATATTAAAATTATCAAATAGAATAAAAATAAAATGATAATATTAAAATTTGATGTGATTGATGGATACTGATCGAGACCGTACCCGAATCAAATTTAAAATGAATTAAGTGCAGTATAATATTAAGAAGTGACTCTTAGTCGTCTCTCAAGAACCAAATATTGGTTCAGGAATTAGGTCAAACACTTGGTGGGGGGTTGTGAACAGTTTTGTAGTATGAAATGCACTAAATTAAAACTCGAATTCAACACAGATTAAAAACGATTGATCACTAACTCAATTACAATGCTTCCAATCACAGATTAACAATAATTACACACTACTCTAACCCCTAATCCAACACAAGCTAACCAACTAACCGAATAAAAGCGAATTAAGAAAACGCAATGCTAATATCCAACCAATTTTGCATCATACAGTTTCATCAACTAAGCGAAGATTAGACACCAATTAGGCAACTAAGCGTATACCCAATCGCAAGTGCTAAAATAGATTTAATATTAGCCAAGTCAGAGTAGCAAAACACAATTCCAGCTAGAAATCTCACGGAAACAATGCAAAATCACTAATGACCAACCAAAAATGTTTAAGCTAACATTAGGACAAAACCCAAACAGCAAAACAAAATGGAATTAGAGCATAAAATGCAACTTTAATGGACAAAACGAAACTGCATATAGAAACATAAATGAAAGCAAGAAACGAAACTGAAATTGCACTTGAAAACGTAAATGATTATTTACAAAGAAAGGGAAAGAAAGAACCTAAACCCCCAAAAAGCTCCAAAACCTAAAGGAGAAAACGAAAAATGGAGAGATTGAAATTTGAATTGGGGTTTTAAAAACCCCAAATTACAAAAATGCCCTTATAATGGGCTTCTCCTAATGTTGACAAAAAATGGGTCCAAAGTCATAAAGTTTGACCCAATTACATTATAAAACGAAATTGAACTATAATGTTGACGTGGCCACACCCTTATTGTCCCAAAATATGATTTCAAAATTGTCTTGCAAATAATAATTGAAGTAATTAGGTTCAAATAATTCAAATTAATGAAAATAAGAATTAATAGTCCACCAATTGAGCCCAAATAGTGAAAATGAGACAATAATGGATAATTAAATACAATTCACTAACACAATTTGGTGCGGAAAAATAAGTGAATAGTATAAAATATTGATTCATCAAACACTAAGGTAATTGTGAGTTATTAGTAGAGTTGTCAACTTGATTCGTGGTTCATGGGTGAGTCTTAATCTATTTTTGAAAAACAATTCTTTTAAGAAAATCTTCAAGTGAAAAAAATGCCCTAATCTTAAAGTTCTCTTTCAAACAGATTAGAGTCAGGGTTAAAGTGGGTTTAGTTCCACTACAAAACTTTAATTAACTTTTAGTAATAATATCATTTAAATACACATGTAAAATTATATATTTTATTAGATAGTTTAATATATTATAATTTTATTATATTTAAATCGATATTTTTATATCATATTTATTATTATATTATTAAATAAAAATTTACAATAACATTTCATATTTTTTGAAATTTCATATATATTAAATAAAATATATATTTTTATATTTTTATATCATACTCATATATGAAATAACACTTTATCTATATTTTTCATATATCAACCACGTCAAATATTTAATGATTTTATTAATTACTAACTTCTGTAAATAAAAAGACAACAAAAAAACTTAAGTCATCACTTCTAACCTATTCTCTAACCAAACCTAATCTCGGTAAAAAAAATGTGTTGATGTTAAATAAATAAAATGAATTTTCTTTGTTTTAATTTGGTTTTAATTTCTTTAAATTCAAATAAACATTTTAAAAGATATAAATGACTTGCTTAATCAAGAATTTTTTTATAATGTTTTAAATAATTTATTTTTTATATATTATGTATTTTTATAAGATTTTAATAGTTTTTTAATTTCTTTTAATTCTATAAAGAAGAAAATCAACAATTAGAAATTTAACCATAAAGATAGAGGTTTCATCTAAAAACATAATATGGAAAAACAAAATCAATAAAACTATATTTTAAAAATTTGAATTAAAGATAATATTTTATATTATTTTTTTATTCACTTTTTTCTATGTACCATAGTAAAACATAAACTTTGAAAGTGAATAAATCAACATAAAGAATAATTGAAATATCTAAGTATATGTTTAAAAATGTTACAGGAGTAGAAAAAGGACAAATGGATAAACGAACAATTGAATTATTATATAATCTTTAAGTATTTATTCTAATAGTAATAAATTTAGTGAATATTAAGAAATCATACTTCATAAACCATTCAATATTGTAAATAATTTATTGTTAATTTTGATAAAAGTTCATTAACAAGTAAGAAATTATATATTTTATCGAAACTTTCTATAAAGTCTATTTAATCGAATTAAAATGTTTATATATACACTAGTGCAGTCAGGGGAAACGACAGCGGTTATTTTCGCCTATAGGTAGCGGTTCCTGAACTGAGGCATATTCAGGCGAGGCAAAAAGTGTAGACTTTTTGCCTTGGTCATGATCCGAGTTAGTTTGTCCCCCTCTACTGCCTCGGTTAAAACCTGAACCGACGCAGTAGGGTCCTTTTTTTTGCATCTTTCGCTACCTTTACGCCTCGGTTCTGATTTCAATACTAGATTATAATTTCAAACCCCCAAACTGAAAAAAAGCAAGATTGCAAAGACAGAAGCCTAAAAATTAATTTGAAATGAAATCCTTGTCTCCCAATTCACAAACTCAGATAACAAAGCTGGAATCCCCAAATCAGATGAATAGATGAAATCCTAAGTTGCAAAAACAAGAAAAAAAAACCCAAATTTGAAAATGAAAAACCTAATTCCCCAATTCTCAATTTCAGAAACCCTAAAATGCCAAATCGAAAAACGATTCACTCTGCTGCCGCCTTCCTCGCAACGCGCCACCGCCACCTTCGTCCGTCATTGCAACCTCATTCGCACCCAACCCGCGTTCTTATACAAAACAGGAAACCCCTAAAACTCAAACGAAAACAGAGGAAGAAGGAGGAGAAGGAAACTTGCGCTGCGAATCAGAATGGCCAACGTCCTCGTGCAGTCGTCGCCATTGAAGAAGTCTGAGTTTGAACCTTCGCGGAAGCGCTGCCACTGTCGAACGCGACCTCGCTGCGTCTTTCCACGTCTTCGCTGGCCACTCACCTCCATCACAACACTCTCACTGCTCGTGCTCATGAGAAAGGAAGAAGAGAAAGGGAAGAAGCTTTAGCCTTTAGCTAGCGCGTTCAAGGGAAAGAGGAGAAACATGACCCTCGAAAGGAAAAAAAAGCTGAACCCTTAATTAGGTCACTAGTTCAAGCCCACTTGGAATCCAAAAGAGAAGAGGATCTGGGCTTTAGAAAAAAAAAATTAATAACAAAACCCTAAACATAATCAACCCTGGGTCTAAAGAAACCCGAAATCCATTTTAACTACAATTAAATAGTAACCTCACCTCATAATATAACCTAAGAATTAATAACACGAAACACGAAGGGGTTGAAGAACAATAGTGAGAGGCAAACAATAGTGAGAGGCGAGAGTTTGCGCGAGAAGAGAAATGGAACACTTCTGAAGAGTTTGTGCTCATAACAACCTATACTGCCTCGGTTCAAAATATAACCGAGGTAATATAACCATACTGCTTCAGTTATCAAACTTAACCGATGGCTATTGTATCAGAAAATAATAAAAAATGAAAAACAAAATGGCAATTTTAAAAATATATTGAATGATTCGGTTGGCACCAAACCGATGCGATAGCGTGATCTTTATGCCTCGGTTCTGATTGTAACCGAGGCAGTATGTGTTTTTCAAAAAGTTTGTCAGTTTGTTAGCTAATTTGTAGAGGAGGAGAGGGTATGTGGCAAAACTTTATGCTTCGGTTTCTAGCTTAACCGATGTAGTAGACATATTGTGCTTCGGTTTCTTTTAAACTGAGACATATAACTTTCCTAAAACTACAAAAATGTCACCACACTTTTATACACTTCGGTTTCAGTAAAACTAAGATGTATATAACACGTTAAAAAGGCATTTTTTTTACCAGTGATAGTTATTTAATAAATTAAGAACACTTAAATTTCCAACAAATTAGGAGTTAATTATATATATTTTTTATTCAAAATAAATATTTTTTCTAAAAAAAAGTCATGAACGACTTGCCTCACGAGACTTTTATAACTAATTTGACCTTGTGGATTGTTTAAATAAAGATTTTTTTTACTTGTGGGTTTTTCTAATCTAATCTATGTGAATAAGGACCAATCTATATCAGGAAATCAAATTTACCGGTCTAGTTATTAGTCTAGCTTAACTCATATTTTGACATACTATAAACAAATCAAGCTATAATTTCTCCTACAAGCTCATTTCAAGACCTTTAAGATAGGGTTGTTTATTAAGACAGTAATAAGTTTGAATTTGGAAATAGGGAAGTAGTCGGCATGCCGATGTTTCCAAAGTGAAGATGACTTTCTTTAGAGTTTTGAAGCATCCCATTTGAAGGTGTGTGACTTTTCCATTAGTTGGATTATAGGCCTTGTTTTTTTTTTTTTTGTTTCTTTTAAAAAAAACTTGGGGTTTGAATAGTGGTAGTGACACAAGTCTACCAATTAGGCATTATACTTCTTTCATGTTCTTTATACTTCATACGTTAATGAGTGTCGAACATTTGTTGGTATTAATCTCTATTTCTCAGTTGGTGAACATGAATTTGAGAAACTTAGTAATATATATATTTAAAAAATACTTAATTTTATAATTTTTATTAAAGTTTTAATTAATAATAAATTAATATTTTTTATTTTTAATGTTAAATTGCTTAATTACAATAAATAATTGAAATTTAATTTATAAATATTTATAATTTAAAATACAATTTTATTGTATATCTCTCTTTTTAAATAATTTAATACGTCAACTGTAATATTTTGAATTATTATTATTTTATTCTAATTGTAATAGTAATATTTTAATATTTTACATCTATAATGTAAAATAAATAAATCTAAATGTTTGACTGATTCACGTGTTTTATTAGCCTTCTGACTAGCAGGTAATGCAAAACTTCATGAATAGTTAATGAACTGAATATATACTACCATTACCTATTAATGATGAACTATAACATATGAATTTGGACTCATTTTTCTTATTTATTTATCATATATAGATGAGAAATAGACACATTGTAAAGCATTGTTAATTGTAGGCATCGACATATGATTCAAGGATAGATACTCAACATGTCAACGAATGTCCAAATAAATAAATAAATAAATAAATAAATAAATAAATATATATATATATATATATATATATATATATATATATATATATATATATATATATATATATATATATATATATATATATATATATATATATATATATAACAATTGTGGATACGATAAGGGTTAGAAAGCTCTAGGTTTTGTGAATTTTGGCGAGTTTTAGGTGGTGAAAAGTTAAAATAACATGAACTATGATGTGGTGGTGGTAGCAAGGATTCTCGGTAGTTTATTGGAGAAACTAGGTTTTGCACAAGGATGTGAGTAAAGGGATGAAACTTGCTTCTTTTTTTTTTAATTTTATTTAGGGAGTTCTTGATAAGCTTAGGTGATGGAAGAGGTTAAAGCTGAAAGCTTACTACGAACACAAATATCTTTGAGTATTAGATTATATTAAACCTAAGTGTCATGTTTCGCCTATAGAAGCAAGTAATATGATTAAACAAAGACAAATGGTTAAAATAGTTTGCTTACGTTTTGCCTTATAAGCTTTTGCTTGGATGAATGAAAAACATATTTCATCTAAAAGACACGAGCCTTGAACTTTTCACTATACACGTCAAAATTATTCATATTTATTTTATGAACTTGAGAATGTTTTGTCAACATCAAAATTCTTTGAAGAACGAGTTGAAAGTTGTTCGATGTAAACAACTTTTATAAAAAAAAGGAGAAATGTTAGTGTTGCACAGTTAATCAAACTGAGGTAGAAACAAGGTATAAACTCAGACACATTTAATGCTAAGTTAAGACAATTTAATGCATCTTTAAGCTCCATCAAGGAATGAACAATAGTTGAAGAAGAACTTAAGTTTGACTCAAAACATATACAAAAGATTTGCAATCACTTTTTTCTTCTCTATTTTATATAAATAATATATTTGTGAAGAACAAAGGTTGATGAAACTTTTTCAACAAGAACAAGAATAAGTTCTTATAATCTTAGTAATCCTTAACCTTGTATTTATGTGGAAGAATATTGTTCCTATCTGAGGGCAACCTAAAAGAGTGTTTATCATCTTGTTTTTGTCTTATGATGTTGTCCACTTTTATTTAGTAACCATGTGATCTTTCAATCACATTATTTATAAACTCAAGTTTAGCCAAGAATGGTTGCAGTATAAACAATTCTCAGTTCTAACCAAGAGTAAATGCAGTCTAAAAAAATAATTGGTTTTATCTAAGAGTGGTTGTGTTCTAAATAATATTCGATTTTAGTTAAGAGTGATTGTGATCCAAATAGTACTAATTCTTAGCCATGAGTGACTACATTCCAAAGAATACTTTATTTCAAGAGTGATTGATTATAAATAATACTTCATATTATCCATAAGTGATTTTTGTTCCAAATTGCTCATGTTTGGTTACGAATAATTGTGTTCTAAATAATACTCATGTTTGGTTACGAATAATTGTGTTCTAAATAATACTCATGTTTAGCTTGGAGTGGACTAGTCCAAATAAAACTTTCTTTATAACTTGTAACATTAGCTTGCTGTAGTGGAATCTTAATCATATCGGTTGAGATCTAGACATAGTCTAGGTTTATCGGACGAACCAATAAAAAAAATATATTGTATAAATCTTTCCATCTCTTATTTTCTTCATATTCAATGTTATTAACCTGCATCTAACTTAAGGATGCGAGTTTTATGAAAATAAGTTTTGAAAAGAGTTTTTGATAACGTATTTGTCAAACTTGTAGTTATGTCTAACATTCTTCATCAAATGTTACTTATAAAGAAAAATGGTTGACAGTGTGTCTATAATAGTATAAATTTTGTCTAATAATTTATTAGATAAAACTTTGAAAAAATATTTGATAAATTTTAATACACAATTCAACCATTTCTTCTTATTTATTTGACTTTTATTTTACATAAAGACAATGACTGATAATGCAAGATGACATAAGTAAATGGGGGAAGAGGTAAGGTAAGACAGTGACTATTGTTGATAGAGGGAGCAATATAAGTGTTAAACCCAATCCCTGATGTGTTTGGTTTCTAATGACGACAACAAATTGATTGTAACAACACATATATTTTCATGACAACAACAAAAATGTGTATTTGTGATTGATACATATGTTGGTATGTAAATGTTTCTTTATGATTGATACATATGATGATATGTTGTTTGGTCTGCATACTTCTATGATCATAGTTGTGTTTAAATCTACTGCATGCATACTAAATGTTTTTGTGTTATAAAAGCACAAACACAAAACAACTTTGTATGAAATAATCGATTACAGTGATGTTGTAATCAATTAAGTTCATCAGATAACTTGTGTTTTAAACTATGGAAAAACAACAAATTTTAACCGATTACATTAAGTGTATAATCGATTAAAACTCGTGTCTTTGCAAACATCTTTTTGAAATGTGCTGTAATGAGTTTTGAAGTGAAAAAGTTTTCAAAATTTGTTTAAGTGTATAGCTTAATCGATTACACTGTTTATGCAATCAATTAAGTCTGTTATTCTTTGAAAACTGTTTTCAGACTAAGTCATAACAGTGATAACGGTCATATTTTCAAATATTTTGACTAACATTTATTAGCAATCGATTACATTAAATGCGTAATCAATTAGAACGGTTTTAATTGTAATTCTGTTACAATTGTTTTAATTGTAATTCTGTTACAATTGTTAAATTGTATAACCGACTACATTACTTACGTAATCGATTGAAATGCGTCTGATATGAGAAAAACTATGTAATGACGCATTATGCTCTGTATTAAGAACTTTTAACACTTTGATCATTTGAGAACTTTCATATCTGATATCAAAGAGTTTTAGAGAGATTTTGCAGGTGCACAAAATTGCTCCAAGAATCAAGATTCAAAGAAAGTGATACTCTTGAAGGATTCTTGAAGAACAAGTTGAAGCGCTTACTAGCTGATCAAATTCTGCACGAATAAGGTGTATTATATTCTGATCATATTTCTTTTTTACAATCAAGGGGATTGTTGTTTCCTGTGCGCTGGCCAGGAAGAAGAAGGTGAGGTTCTTGGTACTTTGAGAAGAGTCTCAAAGGGTTGCTACAGTTAAGAGGGTTGTTCTTCTGCAGGTTGTATTTGCTATATTAGATTGGTTTAGTTAGAGAGGTATTTTACATTTGAGAAGTGTTCTCTATAAATCCTTGTTGTAAAAACTAAAATCTTTATGGTGTAAAGTCTTTCAATCTCAGGTTGATTGAAAGAGACTAGATGTAGGCATTGAGGCCGAACTAGGATAATTGTGTTGTGCAAATTTAAAGATCATCTTAATTTTCCAGAAAGATTTAAAAAGAAAGAGTTTTTATCAGTTACCAATTCACCCCCTCTTGGTAACAGAAACTTATCATATCTTTTCTTACAATTATCTTACAAAATATACACAACCTTATAGGTTGGCTTAGACCCTTAATAGTAATTTGACTAACTTTTTAGTAACTCCAAGAAGACAAGAGAAGACCCTCTAAGTTGCATAAGAGTGACAAAAACCTCAAATTCCCCTTAATTGTAGTATAAGGACTAACTTCTATATTTTAGTAGCTTATTTGTGCTATGTTAACCATGAAAAACTAAGCAAATGATAAGGAAAAGGTATACAAGATATTATACACTTTAAAACATTGTAGAACGAATCAATAAAAGATTTTAAAGCAAATCAAACGACAATGCAAATGCATGAGTGGTTTGTATGACATGTTTATGGTGGAAACTGATGATTTCAATGCTTGGATGACGCTGTACGAGTGAAATGCGAATGGTTGGTTAAGATGTAATATAACATTATAACATGAATGAGACATGATTTAGACTCTAAATCTACCTAAAACAGTGCATAAATGCAAAAAAAATAATTGTTTGGTAAAATGTCTCAATGAAAACATCATTTGAAAACATAATCTATACCAACTGTTCGACAAAATGCATGTGAGAACTAAATATCATAATTATGAAATGGAATTGATATTGAAATGTTTAAATGAATGTAAGAATGGAAGATATATGTTTTATAATTGCCAAAATATGTAGAAATCATAAATTCACTATGTGAAATGAAATCTGATAACAAAAGAACCAAATCGGTTTAACATGATTTTTGACAATAAATGTAAATTGTGCACTTTGTAAGACCCGGAAAAAATTAAGAATAATTATAAATAATATTTGTATGAATTTACTATAGTTTAAATGTGTTGGATGAATGCATGTAATATTATAAAGGTGATTGTTAATTTTGTTATGATGTTAGAGAACTACAAAAGGGATAAAAAGGGATTATATATTAGTTTTAGCATCAATTATTACTTTAGGCACGTTGGCCCAATGGTGGAAGTGCTAACCCTGACTCTCCATACATGCGAGGACCTACCTTCGAACCTGGGCTGCTGAGTGAGGGGAGGGCTGAGTTTTGCTAGACCACGACCTAGGGTTGTTGGACGAGTTTGTCCAGGATGCTGAGCTCATTAGACCGAGCTGTGCCAGACCACTTCCTATTAGACGAGCTGGTCTAGGATGCTGAGCTCATTGGGTCGAGCTATGTTGGTCCAGATACATGAAAAGCTCGACCAATAGTCGAAAAGGACTTGTTTCACGTTTTTTTAATTTTTAAAAGGTCCAAAACGATGTATTTAACTTTAGTATGTGTATTTATGGATTTGGGCCAGACTTGGGACAAGTTTTAAGCCTAGTTTAGGTGTATAAATACTAAATTAATGAGGGCTAGCCTCATAATTAAACCTAGCTACCTTGAGGGAGTTTGCACGGAAAGAGAGAGGGCTTTCGGGTTTGTCATGCTAAGGTCTAAAAGTTGAAAGTGTTGGAGGTTGAGTAAGGATAAATGTTTGCTTGGAGTAGAGGTAAGAGGAGCTAGCCTTCAATGTCTATGTTTGATTAATTATGTATGTGTCGGGAAGGTGAGGGCATGCATCATGTGTGTTATTCGTAAATTATTATGAATGGTTTTATGGTTTCACCTGTTACATGAATATGAGACATGATTTTATGTATTATATTGTAAATGTATTATGATAATTGTATTATTATATGTGTTTTTGGATGTTAATGTTGTTAGCTCACCCTTCCATTGGTGGTGATGGTTTTCACCTGCGATGATCGTATTTATATGGAAACAAATGATATTACAGAGGATGATGTTGATGTTGTGTAGATTGATAAACGAGTGGAGAATTATTTTCAAGGTTTTAAAATGTTTATTTCTTTTAAATAAGTTATGTTGAAGAATTTTAGTACATTATTTTGAGTTGTATTGAGATTGTTAATTATTTTCGCAAGTTTTAGTTAATTTCACTATAATGTAATACGTTTTCAAATTTTCACTATATTATAATGGTATCAAAATTGTCTTTTTTTTTTCCTAATCAATACGATTTTTTTACTTACTCTATATTATAATGGTATCAAAATTGTCTTTTTTTTTCTAATCAATACAATTTTTTAATTACTTCTCATAATAGTCTTATACAGACATTTTAACCACTCAATCTAAAACTAAAAACTTTCAATTATATGTAACTTTAACTGTTCAAAACTAATTGACTACCTAAATCTAATCCAAAGCTTATGTCCAAAAGCATTGGCTACAACGGATCAACGGGTTGTGTGAGAAGTGTCCAATCGGCTTCCAACTAGCTGTTATAGGTTGCCTCAACGTCACATCCAATCTTCGACAAGGTTTAGCAGCTCCAATATACAGTTGTACTCTTCATCTCTAATTGCAAAATGTAACACTCCTTCAATATGTCAATTGTAATTGGCTAGTTTAATAAAAAATACTTCTGATACCACTATAAATAGTGAAAAATTAAAACTTTATTCGAAAATTATTAAAATTATACGAAAATAACAATTAATCCAATTATAACTTATAATATTTTTTGAAAAATTATAAAAACAAACTCCATTGATGTCTTAAGAATATTTCAAAAATCTCTATAATATTTCCTATTTGTCTCCTCACTTTACACAATACTATTATCATCTATAATATTATCTTCTCCTTAAAACAACATGAGTTATATGATAATCACACAAACACAAACAAACTAGGGTGAGTTACCAAAAAATAATACAAAATAATACACAATAACTGCACTCACCCACACAATTCAAATAACCCAAACAATTTATTACAAACATTGAATCTCAACCACATTCATTAAAACAAGAAGTCGAGTGTCGCCACTCTAGTAATGCAAAAACAATTATGTTATTCTTCCATAACCTACTGTCACACAAGTTGTTTACCAAAATAGGACGATTCAAGTCATTCTACCATCACATCAAGGACCTGTCTCTCCTGCTCGTTAAGGACTTACTAGTAAAAACTTCGATGCATCGCACACCAAACACTATACTCAGTAATATGTTGAAAACTTACGAGTGAAACGTCCTATCTTGGTCTTGAAGAGATGTAGACCTAGGATATCTTGACTTAAAGGTGCATGGTTATGGTTGAAGATCGCCCAAATTTCATGAAAGATGGTAATCTTATTGGAAATGCAATAGGAGTTCACTAAGTATAAAAAGAAAATAGCTGAATAGATGGACGTGTTGAGGCAAGAGACAGCCAAGCTAAAAGGGAACGTTGAAGGAGGTGAAAATGGAAAGGAGAAGGAAAACCCAAAGAACATTACTTTTATGTAGAAGACTACATCTCATCCTCGGTACCAAAAACTGAAGAAGGGAGTGGTGACAACAACACTAAGACTAGAGGCACACCGAATACCTTACTCATATTTGGAGGAAGTCGTAGGGATCCCTTTGTTGATGGTATTATGGAGACTCCCCTCCCTACAAATTAGAAGTCCCTTACGCTAAATGTTGATAGGCTGACATTATTTTCAATTACTTCTGGAGCTTTTTGAAATTTGCTTTTCATCATGTTTCTTGATAAGAATGCGTGGTTTTAGAAAATCTTATTTAACCCTTAAACGAGTGACAAAATGTTCTTAACCCTTTGTTCACTTGAATGGATTTGGGGGAGAGTGATTGAGTGGATTTGAAGATAAATATTTTTGTTGTTTATTTGAGTGAATTTGGAGGTAAGTGAGAGTGAATTTGGAAGCAACGTTTGTGAGAATTAGTATAAGATTTGATTGATGTGACAGATTAAAAAAATTTACTTCCAAATCCACTCTCACCTACCTCCAAATCCACTTAAATGAACAACAAAAAAACTTATCTTTAAATCCTCTCAAATCCATTCAATCACTCTTTCCCAAATCCATTCAAGTTAACAAAGTCTAAAAGATGTTATATAACTTTTTCAAGATCAAGAAATATCTTTGTAATCTACTTCAATTTACTGAAAAGGATGTGAGGTGTTACTATAAAACATTGAAGCTAGTTGTAGTTGAGAAATAAAAGAAGGTGCCCGATAATGAATTATTCATCATTTGAATTTGCCACACCTATTTAACATTCGACATATTTTCTACTGAAACGCTATTGACTTTTAATCCATTTTCATGTCTACATTTGTCCCAAACCTAAATGTTGATGTGAAACATTTATGGTGATTAAATTTAAAAGACAAACAATTTACACTTTAGGCTTAATATATAGATAAAAAATGTTTTTAATCCTTAAACATTAATGTTAATTAGAATTTGTTTATCATAAATTTTAATATAATTTAGTCCTCAAACAAGTAAATAAATATAATTTTTATAAGTAAAAGTTTTTTTTATGTATTTAAAGATATTTCAGATTAATATTTTAACTTTATACACCATTTAATACTTTCAAAATTATAATGTAAATACAGAATACATTCAATACATAAAAAGAAATTGACGGATTTGGAAAAATATTAATTTTAATTTTACATCCAAATTTGGAAACTGGTGTGTTTTAATCTGAACCTATAGTATGATAATTGTATCATTTTCTCATTCAAATTATATTTTCATTGATCATGCTTATCAATTAATAAAATTATATTATAATCTAAGTTACCACGAATAAAGAAAACTAACTCAACGGTGTATATATATATATATATATATATATATATATATATATATATATATATATTAAAGATTTAACCAAGACTCTTGAAAAATAGTACTAAGCTTTTACCCTTCAAGAGTCATCACACTATACACTGATGAAAAAGAAAGTCACTGAGTAATATTTTACCCCAAGAGTCATTTTCCTGAGCCTGAAAATAAGAGTAAAAATTCAAAAACCACAGTACTCTATCTGAAACCAAAAAAAAAATTTCTTTTTTCTTTGCTGAAAATGAGAACATTCTGTAGTACGTTATCCCCGTTTTCCCAAAATTCATTCACAGATTATAAAAAAGAGATTTCCATGTTGAACGATAAACAAATACAAATAATGTACAAAAAGTCCACCCGAAGTGGTTGAGCTAAACCTCCCATTTTCCCTTCTTAAAATCCTTACATCACCTTCCTCTGACTCGATCCATTCCACTCCCAAACTCTTACCAAATCAACCCACATTCATGCCCGGAGAACCACGCCCCTTGGAGATCCACCTCAGGGTCAATTCCAAGAGAAGCAACGCCAACATGGTGCACCCTGTGGCCGTGGAAACTGTGTACCCGGTTCAGCCCCAGAGACAGGAAGTCAAGCATTACCGCAAGTGGTTTCCTTGGTTGATACCTCTCTTTGTTGTTGCTAACATAGTTTTGTTTGTGATCACTATGTATGTCAACAACTGCCCCCATAATTCTGTCTCCTGCATTGCCACCTTCTTGGGTCGCTTCTCCTTCCAGCCCTTCAAAGAAAACCCCCTCTTGGGCCCTTCATCCTTGACGTGAGTCAGTTTTTTTATTATTCTTGTCACTCTTTTGATTCATAGGAATTGAACAAAGCTATTTTTTTTTTACTACAATTAACACGCGGTTCAATCAACTCTGTTCGAGATCCCATATAGATAAGAAAGTTTTACTTTTACATCATATAAATGGAGCAATCCTCATCTCTTGGAAAGCTGGTATTGTAATATTGAGTTAGCCTCAAAGTTCCCTTCTTAAGAAACTCAATTAGAATCTTGTATGTTTTTGTTGTTGCGAGCTTGGATTTTTTACTCTGGGTTTAATGAGTTTTGTGAGCCTGTTTATGTATATTTTGGGTAAATAATTGTTTATTTTTCTTACTAAAATGGGTTTTAAAAAGTAAGTAATTGTTTTTAAAGTGTTATTCAGTTATGGATAATTGTACCAATGTTTTAAATAGTGATCTTTGATATTGCAAAAAGTTATGGATAGAAAGGGACCGGAATCGTTATGATCTTGATATTAGGAAAAGTTGTGAACAAATCTGGCTGCAATTTGTGGTTCAATGGAAACCTTGATGTTGTGGTTGTAATTGCGGTTGGGGAAGTGGGGACTTTCCTTTAAGACGTTTAATTGTATTGTTGTTACTCTTATTAATGTATTTGAATATTTCAGTACTTTTTTTTTCTTTTAGTTTATTTTGATATTATGTGTTCAACAATACAGCTACAGTTTTAAAATTTTAATTTTCTGTTATTATTTAAGTTTCACCGTGTTTTTAAGCCTAAGAAATGGAGAAATGTTACTGTCTCTAATTCTCTTTCGTTTTCAATAAGTGTCACGATAAAAATGAAGTGTTTGAAAGAGAAAGTTTGAAAAGTTGTTTCTGAGATTCCTATTTTTAAAATAAGAAAAAAAAATGAAGGAGGGAGCAAACAAAGGAGAATGAGGGAGAAATATGAAAAGAGAGTGAGGAGTTAACTCTATATGATAGCGAGGAAGTTAAAAAGAGCATGAAATGGAGATAAACATGCCAGTTACTTAATAAAAATCAAGAATAAAAGTGTCCAATACAAAAGGGAAACCAAAGTAGAATATCACACAGTAATTGTTATAGATCATAGATTTGTAAAAGTGTTGTTGGCTGACTTAGATACCTTAAGTAATATATTGAGTTTGAGAAAACGTTTTGAGAAGAGAGATTTTACTAGAGATAACTAATATTAATGTCCTTGTGATCCAAAAATCATAGATGACAAGGCAGAATGTTTATCTTGCGAGGGGAAATTGGCTATATGGATCACATAACATCATTGGACTTCTTAAAGACCTGAGTTATCCTTGTTGAGATATCAACAAGTTTTAATTGCTTTGGCTATTAGGTGCTTATGATTATATACTATTTAAATTTATTATCGCATAATGGTGGTGATGGTAATGATGTTGAAATAGTACTGAGATTTATTTGTGTGGTTTTCATTATCTGATGAGAAATTTGGATTATGAATTTGACTGTTGCTGGATTTGAAGATACGGGATTTGATTATTGTTCAGGTTACAGAAGGTGGGGGCTCTTGATGTGGGCAGAGTGGTTCATAGACACCAGGGGTGGCGCCTTATCAGTTGTATGTGGCTGCATGGTGGGGTTTTCCATCTGTTGGCAAATATGTTGGGTATTCTAGTAATTGGAATTCGGCTTGAGCAAGAATTTGGGTTTGGTATGTATGTGTGATGATGTGACATATTCAAGATTAAGGCTTGTTTCATTTTTATGTGGCTTGTGATTATCAGCTTCTGTCATAGTAATTTAGATTGAATCTCTCTAAAATTTCCCTTTAGACTTTAGTTTCTCAACTAAGATGTGTGCTTTTCTTGTGTCATGTTATTGTTTACCTGGTTTAGCTCTAAATTCTTAACTGATTCTTCCATACTTGTGAAACAGTGCTTATTGGACTGCTATTTGTCATATCTGGATTTGGGGGAAGTTTGCTTTCTGCTCTTTTCATCCAGTCAAACATTTCTGTGGGTGCTTCTGGTGCACTTTTCGGCTTGCTGGGAGGCATGCTTTCGGAACTCATTACTAACTGGACTATATATGAGAACAAGGTGCTTGTTAAATTGCTCATTTGAAACTGTGAGTGTTTCAAAAGGAGAGAACATCTTAAAAGCAACCTACTGACAATCAAGGTTTTCTTTTCATGTGAAGCTGGCAGCACTACTCACCCTTGTGATCATCATCGTTATCAATCTAGCAGTGGGAATTCTCCCACATGTGGACAACTTTGCTCATATTGGAGGCTTTCTTACAGGATTTCTTCTCGGATTTGTGTTTCTGATACGTCCCCAGTTTGGATGGGTTAACCAACGCTATGCTCCCCTAAATTATTCTCCAGAACGAGCTAAGCCTAAATTCAAAAAGTATCAGTGCATCTTATGGGTCCTCTCTCTTGTCATTCTAATTGTTGGGTAAGCATTTTTTAAAGTGTCATTTTTTTCAAGATCAAGTTGCTCTTTCTAATGCATGATGCAAGGAGAGACTTAACATAATTAACCCTGCTGAGATATAACATGAAACCTGGACTTTCCTCTAGATGTTGGGGTAGATGCAGTCTTGGTTTACCGCAGGTAGTAAGAGGTTTGGATTCAGTTTGTAGTATACTGAAAGAAAAATACATATACCTTGAGAAGCCAAGTTGTATGCTTTAGGCAGAAGCTAGAAACATATCAAACCCATAAAAAATCTGCTCCTACATTTACTGTATATTGAAACTCAGTTTCATGATTTTAATTAATTTGACAGTCATTTCTAAAATAATTGTTCTTGCTCATATTAATTAGATAAATGGCTGGTGTGAAAAAGGAAGATTCTTTTAAACAATTATTGTAGTTATATGCAATTTTAGAAAGACTAACTGCAATTTCTACTTGAATCTCTGACGACTATATAGAACTCAAACATGTGATTCCAAGTGGCACTGATGAAATGAATAATGTTAAACAGATACTAGATCGTAGGTTTTTGGCAACAAAGCTAATATTAAAGTTCTGCAGAAAAGATCACAACACGAAACATACATTGATAGATGGTTCTTTTTATATCGTGCAAAGCTGATCTATTTAATACTCACTGTATTGTTGTTATTGATTGAGTGGAACCATATACTTATATTTTTTTAATAGTGAACAAATTGTTGATAGCATTGGTAGATGAATATCGTATTCATCTATTGTAATCTCCTTTAAATAGTGTAAACTCGTTCAAATGGTGGTTTAATTCAGTGTTGTTCAATGGGGAGTATGAGTACAAAAGTCGTTTAAGTAAATCAATGAAAAGTTTTGGTCCTATTGAATATATATATATGAGAAGGACCCTAAGGTCAACCCATGAAAATAGTGTTTAATGCTTCTTGAAAAATTTGTGGTAATGTTTTACTGGCTTGAATGACATCAGAATTTCCCTAACAACCTTTTCAGGATTGTACTAGGTAAGAATCTACTGCTTACAGAAGCAGAGGTCACAGAAGATAAAATGTCACCAAATATAATTAGAGATGTCTTAAATAATAAAGATTCAAACGAAGCTTTGCCCTTGCTCTTAAAGTTACAAGTTGATTACACCATGTTCACAGGATGTGTTGTCGCTGAAACTGGTCCAGATTCTTCTCTATTGATGTGTAGTCGGTGAAACTGAGTCCAGATTCTTCTCTATTGAGTTTTTGGTGCTGTCTCTCTGTTGAGCATTCAAAATACACTGATGGACACCAATTTTAATGTTTTAAAATATAAAATAAACTTTTTAAATATACTAACATCATTGTTTGTTGAAGACTCGGTAGAAGGACAGCACAAAAAACTTAGTAAAGAATTTAAATTCGTGAAACTCTATACACTGGAGTGGATGCATGCTTTTTAGTTGTTAATTGCTAAAGAAATTTGATTGCTTTGAAACTCAAGAATTTTAAATACGATAGGAATTCTCTTTTCAGAGCTGTGCCTGCTCCCTCATTTTATTTGTATTCTTGTGTTTTTCCGTTTATTCATATTTAATATAGACCATTTGTTCTGTCCATGTTAACTTTTCGTATGTAACAGGCTTTCTGTTGGGCTTGTCGCGCTTCTCCGTGGTGTTGATGCAAATGACCACTGCTCCTGGTGCCATTATCTGTCTTGTGTTCCAACGTCAAAATGGAGCTGCCATACAGAGCCATCATATTGTGTGGTAAGCATTTTACCTGAAAGCTTCTTCTCATGAGTAATACCATATCCTATGAATTTACATATTTTACATCTCACACCGTTTCCATGTATTACTGTACTATTATTGTACAAAATGTCTCAACTATTTAGCGATCTGCGAAGAAGAAATCATCTTGGTATTACCATCAATCGAACACATGTTACCAGATTAAAAATGTTTTTAGTTCTTACAAACAGGGCATATGTTTGTATTTAGTCATACAAAAGTTGTCTTCCTTTAGTCTCTCTCATTTATGGAAATGTATTAGATGTAGTCCTTGATCATCATAGAATATTGTTTCCTTCTGGTCCATTGTTTGTTCATGGAAATAGAGAACACATCTGACACTTTTCTATAAACTAGACAAAAAGGGATTTAAAAATATTTGCTTCAATGTTTTTATTAAATGCAGTTTTTTGTTAGAGATCTCACTGACATAGATAAGTCAAATTTACCGTATATAACTGTTCAAATCTCTTACAAACAATTTTATAAGGTTAAGTTAGATTTTGTGTTCAATTTTTAAGATTTTTTTATCATCAAATTCCAAAACTGCCTTGTACTCATTAACAGTTTTAAAATGTTGTTTTCTGTTATTTTTGGTTCTTAATGTATTGTTTAAATACTACTAATGCAGTCAAATCAGCTTGGTAACCAGCTGAATGTAACATGCTCAAGCAATGGTAAATCCAGTACATACTTCATGCAAGATCCAACCAGTTCCCAGATCCAGCAACTATGTACTCAACTTTGCAGTTGAGTTCTAACAAAAGTGATGATCATTGGAAGATGTTCATCTGTCCATAGTAGTGTTTCTGGCTCTCAAACAAACTTCAGTGCTCTTTTATTTATAGACACGATTAGAAAATATTCATTTTGCTTTTGTAGATTTGTTCATTTTCCAGTGTATATAATATTGATTGATTTTGTATTTCTTTACTACCTTTGTGTGAGATCAAAGATACAGTTATTGATGATTAATGTATCACCCTAACTCCTGTTTGCTAATAGCTTGTGATTGCATTACAAATTTAGCTTAAGAAAATGTTGTTAAGAATAGACTGCATTTATGATTAATGTAAGCTAATTTAATATTAGTTAACGCTAACTAATCACATAGAGTTCGTTTAATTTTTCAATATACTCTTGGAAGAATAAAAGTAGTCGAAAAAAATGGAATAAATTATTTCATTTACGAAATTAGTTTATGCATTCCTTTTTAGTGCAGAGTATGCATAAATAATTTTTTTTTTTGAGAACTTGATATATTAGCTAAAGTTTATTCCGAGCTAAATTATTTCTCATAATATTCACTTTTTTTCCTTCTCATTTTTCCACTTTTGTTTTCCTTTGTTAAAATTTAACCATAGCATAGAAAAACTTGTAAAATCCAAAATTTCACTTCTCAACAAAACCCTAGTCTAGCTTCCTCACATTTTCCCATTGTATATTTGGCATTTTTTTTTCTCCTTTTATTTATGGCCTAATGGAGGGAAAAGAAAAGAAAGAACTCCCCTCTCTTCTAACAGTTTTATTTCGTTTTTTTGAGGTACAATTTTCTAAACATTAGTCTAGAAACCTGCATTTTTCTCTTATCTCACTATGTTATAGTGAGAATGTTTACTTAATATATTTTATTTAAATTACGTTTTAGAAAATATTTATTTTTTAGAAATGTTTTATATAATGATAAAAATATATTTATTAATTATTTAAATTTAGAAAATAAAACTTGACATGTTGTAAATATTTGATATTTTGTGACACTTTGTTCTATATATAGAGTGTATGAATAAAATTAAATAATAAGTTTCTTTATTTAACATATCTATTAAATATCTTATATTTTCAAAACATATTTCTAAAATCCAAAAATTCTAACAATAGTATCAAAGTTATCATTCTTATGGGACGTGTGGAATGGAAGAAGAAAATTTCTCAAGTCATTTTTTTTCACGATTTGATAATGCAAACTTATTTCGAGAGGATATACTTATAGAAAGTTCTAGAGCAAGATGACACCTTTGATTTCTTGCTTGAAAAATACCATGATGGCCCAAATCAATATGCAAAAGGAAAAAAAAAACAAAGAAGATAAAGGTGAAGTCAAATTTATTTCTTGGTGTTTCACAAATGATCATCACTAAAATCATGACCTTTCAAATCACCTAAACAAATTTGAGATAAACAAATTTGAGATAAACAAATTTGAGATTATTTAAAAGGAGAATACGAATTAAAAAAATTTGAGATATGAAAGTTTTGATCAGAAAGTTTGAGTTACAAAAGATGAAGAACCTAAAATAACTAAGGAATATTAAAGCATATTATTAGATATTGCTAACAAGATAAAATTATTGCATAATGTATTTTCAAATTCCAGATTTATTGAAAAAAATTCTAGTAATAATCCCATAGAGATACAAAACATCTATTGCTTTTGGTGAATATAGTGAAAACTATGTATGAGACTGATATCCCTTATGTTATACGGTCCTTTATTTATAATAGAAGAAATATGGATTAAACCCAAAATAGAAATAAGAAATAATAACAAACTAACTAAAGATAAAAGATAAAGATAATATATCTAACACTCCTCATCAAGCCGGTACATACAAATCGTATGTATCAAGCTTGTTACCAATATAATGAATAAAGACTTAGTGAAAATATCTGCTTCTACACTTGAGTGGCACACCAAATTGTTAGTGATTTGCAAAAACGACAGAGAAGACGAAATACCAACCCAAAAGACTCCCCTAAAGAACCAAATTCTGGAGGTTGCTCCATATAAATTTCTTCTTGCAAATCATCATTGAGGAATGCATTGTTGACATCCAGTGGATAAAGTGGTCATTGTTGAAGAGCCACCATGACTATAAATAAACTGACAAAAGCCATCTTTGCCACAGGAAAAAAACATATATGAATATAGGTCAAACATAATGGTGACAAAAGGGAGGCCAAAAGAGAAAGCAGTAGAAGAATTCATTGATGAACAAAAGAGAGAAACCTTAAAAATTCAAGATTCTCCAATCAAGGCACCTTAAAGAGGAAAAAGAGTGATATCGACACTCTAAATAGCTGCATGAGAGGAGACAAGACGTGTAACCACACACGACAAACCTAAAAGAGGAAAAAGAGCAACTTCGATGTTCTGAATCGCTACCTGAGAGGAGACGGGACGTACCACCACGCATGACGGTAAAAGGAGAAAATCCACAACTTCAAAAGGCGTTAATAGTGCATAGGATCTCCGATGAAGGCTTCATTGACGGCATGGTGGTCACCTGACCGAGACTATCACAATCATGTGATCGTCAGTTGAAACTGAAACTTCGGTAGTGACAACGATAGACAGCGACACTACTAGTAGCGATAGCCGGCGCTACCGCCGACAATGACGGGTGTAGTGACAGAGGCAATAGAAATTTTTCCTCAAAAGAACTAGGCTTTGATATCATGTTGAATATAGTGAAAACAATGTATGAGATTAATTTCCCTTAGTTGAATATACAAATAGGGTCGTCTATTTATAATAAAAGAAATATAGGTTGAGCCCAAATACAAATAAGAAATAATAACAAACTAAATAAAGATAAAATATAAAGATAAGATAAATATAATATATCTAACAACTTTGTTGAAAAACGGGAAAGATTTGTCGACTTGTACTTTGACAGAAGTGATACTTGTCTTACAAGTACAAAAATAATGAAGATTAATGAGAGAAGGTCATGCAGTTGAAGGTATTTCCGTACCAAATTTCATTAGTGAATTATGCTTAACTTTCCATAATTTTCTCAATTTTTCTATTTGGGCTTAATTTGACCAATAATTCATATTTTAATTAATATGAATTATTTGAGCTTAATTATTCTCATTATTAATTTAAAGGAAAATTTTGGAATTAGAATTGGGAGTTTAAGAGGGTTGTCACATCATTTATTACTTTCCACATCAACATTTGTTTTTAATTTCGTTTGTAATTTTATTTCTTTTTATTTTGGGTGAGAATTGAATATTGGGCCATTTTTGGTGAATTAGTGAGAGGCCCAAATGAGGGGTGGACCTAGGGTGAAGTGCCTATGCACTCATTCTATTCTCATTCTCTATTTTTCCTTGGTGCTAAATGTAGAACAACTGCTCTTGTTTTTAGGTTTCATTTTTCATTTCTGTCTGAATATGTTTTATATAAATTCCATTTTCGTTTTTTCAATTCGTTTACAATTTCATTTTTCCTAATTTTCACTCCAATTTCGTTGTTGTTCTTGCTTTTGCATTTCACTTTCGTTTTCAATTTCATTTTCGCATTTCAGCTTTGCTTTCATTTCAAATTTCATTTCGTTTTACTATTTTTTGTTGTGCATTTTCGTTCCAGTTTCGGTTGCTATTTCGTTTGCCCCTTCCTTTAATGTTAGTAGTTTGTTCTACTGTATTTAAATCCGTTTTAATGGTAGCTTGAATCTGTTTGGTTGGACATTAGTAATATGTTTGAAGTGAAGAACAACAAAAGGAACAAATACAACCAAAACAACAACACATTTTTCCATCTTGATCCTATTGTAAGAAAAATAATCACCAAACACAAACAAGTGTTGGTGGAGGCCAGATGCAAAATGCCACAAATTTAGGAAATTAGGACATGTTGAAAAGATAAATATGAAAATCTCAACATCCTCAAGAAGATGTCAACATTGTAGAGGGGAAATTAAAGGAGGAACTACCTTTTGCAACATCATGTGTTACAATCAACAAATCCACAAAATGTTGGATTATAGATAGTAATTGTACAAATCATATGACTAATGGCTAAGAACTTTTAAAACAACTCAAAACAAATATGATATTTGTAAAGTAAGAATTGAGAATGGAAAACAACTTGTTCTAAAGAAACAATTGCAATTAAAATTCATTTAGGTGTCAGATTAATTTTTTAATCTTATAGTTTCTTAAGTTAATAAAAGTTTGTTAAGTGTCACTCAATTGTTAGATAAAGGTTATCATGTGTCCTTTAGAAACAAATTTTTTGTTATTTAAGATGTAAATAACAAAAAAATATTCAAAGCTCGTATAAAAGACAAAAACTTTGCTTTAAATTTGAGAAAATAGAAGTTGACTACCTTCTTAAGAAAATAAAATAGAAAAAGATCAAAATCAAAAGAAGATAGATATATCTTTAATAAGTTTGATGTCTAAGTGAAGAAAGTAGATAAAATTCCACGTTCTAATATTAGTAAAAAGTTCAATGTCATTATCATAGAATTTACAATAGATAAAGAAGATAACGTTGATAAAAGAAAAAATTGAATGAAGAATGTCAAATAGAATGAAAATGTGATTCCATATAAAAGAAAACAAAAAAAAGATAAGATTTACAAGTAAAAAATTGGAGGAAGAAATCAATTATGGAGAATAAATTTGAAATTTGAAATACAAATAAACAAATATTAAGGTAAGGAGGAATGTTTAAAATATTTGATTAATATTTATTTTATTTAAATTAATTTTTCGAAAAATATTTTGTTTAGAAATATATTTTATATAAATATAAAAATATATTTATTTATTATTTAGATTTATAAAATTATGATTGAAATATTGTAAATATTTGGTAATATTCTATATACAAAATTCATAAGTAAAATAAGATAACAAATTTCTCCTTAAAACACATCTCTTATTATTTTCAAAACAAAAATTGTCCCAACATTAGTCTTGAAACTTCCACAATAAAAAAGAGAAGCATCCATTTTTTTTATCTAGTTGTGTTATAAAACCGCGTCTTAATTAAAGACACAAATGGTTAGGAATTGAAATGCGAGTAGTAAAAAAAAAAGTTGAATGACGTATATAAAATTAACAGAATAATTAATTTTGGATGGAAAGTGATATTCTATAAGATATGAATTTTATTTTAGAATTTGTCCAAATTTTTCTTTTCTGTTGCTAACAAAAGAAAACCTACTGGACTTTGGTTATATATGGTGCTATTGGATTCATTTTAAAAGGGTAGGGAATCATATATATCGTGGCCAAGGTATAAATGCAAAGGTAACAAACATGGTATCAACAACTTTAATACAGACATCTATGGATGCGAAAGGAACCCAAATAAGAAAGTAGACAACAAACAAAAACATTTGTGATGAGAAATAAAGTGAAGTGCTCTTGAGGACGTCCATCATGGAGAACTTATATATATATATATATATGATGAGTCACATTAATATATATCATTCACTTTTACACTTGCCAATATATGTAATTTTATGAAAAGTGTATATCTTTACATTTCCAATCACCAATCTTTCTTGGATTCTTGAATAATGGGTTCTACAAAAGTTCTTACATCTTTAATTTCAAAAATAATTTATTAACAATAATTTATTTGAAGTTAATTATTTATAGAACATGGAACTATAAATATATAAAAAGTTAACAAATTTGTCTATACCATTATTTTGAAAAATATTTTTAAAAAGATTATATAATTTAAAAAATAGTTCAAGTAGTAAAAAATAAAATAAATACATTAATTGAATTAATGATGGTATTTTTAAAATTGGGCCTTATGAATATACTAATTTAAAGTTCAAAGCATAACAATATCAATATTCGTAACCTCATAATATTGTAAATTTAAATTTAAAATGTCATAAGTCATAACAAATAAAAGAAAATTATGTAACCAAGTTAATATGATATTAAATTTAATTTTTAACATTTCAAAAAAAATATATGACAAGTAAAACTAAATAATTGGTATAACTATCAATTCCTAAAATATTCACTTATGTTTTCATCTAATTCAAATATGTGAAGAGCAACAGAAATAATACGAAAGACACAAATTTTATTTAAAACATGATTGATGTTCATTTGTAAAACACAAGTGTTTTATCTCTCAAACGATGTGGCACTATGATATATTATTTTGCATTTGGATATAAGCATTTATATGATTAGATGATACACATATTAGATTAACATTGTATTGCACAAATATATATATATATATATATATATATATATATATATATATATATATATATATATATATATATATATATATATATATATATATATGGTCATTTTATGTTATATGGAATGTTCATTTTCTTTGTATAATTTAGAGATTCACTTTAAAATTTTTATCTTCAACTATGTCTTCAAACACAATATCAAGTTACTTCACCAACTCATTGATACTTATTCTATCAACTCTCTAGAAAAAACTATCTACTCAGTACAAATTTAAGCCTTATATGATTTCAAGTAAAAGGCTCCTTGATCAAAACATGATAAGTCGAACAAGTTATTGAGATGTTTCTTGAAGAGAAGAAGTGCATTTAAGGCCTCTTCAGTGCCAAAACTTTTCAAATGTAAGGAAGGACACTCAAGTGAGTCTAAAGTCAACTTAATGCCTAGAGAATAATTTGTGACAATTATTTCTCCTCCACAATTATATAAAGCCATATAAGAAGAAGAAGACAAAACTTACATTGTATAAGTGTCAAAATGTTGCAAAAATATTTGTGCACCTAAATAGTTTTGTAAGAACATTTTTCGTGTTCATTTTAGCAAACTAGTAGAATGTGTTTAACCTTGTATACGTTGAAAGGCAATATTCCTCCTCTCTAGTGAGAAACTTTGTAATATGTTGATCACTAATCAAATAATTTATCCATCTTAGTTAGGAGTATTTGTTTGATAAAGAATAATCAGTTAGTAACCAGAAGTGGCTATTGTTCAAATAATAATTATTTGAGCTAGAAGTGGCTTGTTTAAAGAATATTTGGTTATGCTAAAAGTGACTTGATGAAAGAATACTTTACTAAATCAAAATTGAATTATTGAAAAAAAAATACTTAATTAATTAAATGGGTCAATCAAGAGTGACTGCAATTCAAAACAATACTTAAGGGGTTAACCAAGAGTGACTAAAAGTTCAAACAATACTCAAGAGGTTAGTTAAGAGTGATTATGGGTCAAAATAATGTTGAAGGAGTTAGTTAAGAGTGTCTACAAGCACAAATAATACTTATTGTACTTTATAACATTAATTTGCTTAGTGAAACACAATTTGTTGATTGAGAAACTTCATAAAAGTTAAGAATTTACAAATATTGTTCACTTAACAATTATTTGATAAAATATACCAAGACTTTGTATCCAAGTTTTAACTTTGGATCACATAGCTTTTTTTTTCATGCAAGAATGCACAACTCGTCTAGACTAATGTAAACACTTTTTTGTAATTTTGCCTTTTTAAAGCAATAGTGTTTAACATGTTATGTTTTCTTTTGCGTTTTAGGTTTAAGCTTTTAGAGTGTTTTTGTTGAAGACACTATCTTGACATTCTTCGTTTTCCCGAGAGTTTAACCGAATACCCTTTGAGTATAGTAAGCTTACGCATTTAACATAACTTTCTTAGACGCTTTGACTTATCAGTCGTTTAACATTGTGTCTGAGTGTTTTGATTTAGGTGTTTTTATGTTTTCTACAATCCTAAGAGTTTTCTTAAGAGTTTTCTATGTTGGGGATTTTTGAGTCTAAGTCTTATGCTTCATCCTATCCTATGTTATTTTTAGATTCTTATTTCGTTTAATATTATTTTATTAAACTTCCAAACATTACAAGTCCATCATTGGAGGTTGCACGTTTCTTCTGTTCTTCGATGACAAGTCCATCATTGGAGTTTGATTCTTCTTTAGGATTTTGTCTTTCAATTGACAATAACTTCACTCTCTTTTCTTCTTCCTATTTAGAGGGTTCAGGTTGAGGAAGCTTGATAATCCTACCACTATTAAGGTGTTGTATTTGCTCTATTAGATGGAGTGATGGAGAGCTGGACATTGTTTCGATAGATGAGGTTGGATAACGCTGAGCAGCTGTCACTTGTTCTTCATCTCTCAAGGCCTCACAATTCTTTAGGCCTCTGTCTACTTCACTAAATCCTCTCTTGAAACAGTTCATAGAGAGCCATTCCTTTTGTTCAACATTTTGATGAGGGGGTGTTGCTTTATTTTTCCTTTCAATTACTATAAGCTTTCTTTCTATAGGGGGAACTTTGTTGACTTTCTTCACTTATAGTTTCCTTTGCTTAAGGTTCCCAGTGTTGAACTTATGGCCTCTAACTGCACCATTCACCAGTATGGCATTTCTGACCAGGGTTGAGAGGGAGGTTGACATCAAACGATTCATAATCCCTCAATGTTGCATTATTTTGGATATCAGGAAGGGATAACATGTCTAAAAATTGTAACCATCCATTCCTCTAATACAACCCATCAAATTAATCAAGTGAGGAAGATTGAATGGAATACTAATCATCATATAGTAGTTGGAAAATCTACCCAGTTTTATGATGTGGTCATGAGCATTATTCTTGTGGAGAAATGTCTTAGAGCAGACATGTTGAAGTATCTTTGCATTTGGGGTCAGATCCTTGTAGATTAACTTTATACAAACATATTCTGGTTTTAAGTTTTTCTCGTAGAGTAGCTTTTCAACTTTGCTTTCTTCTTTGTACACTAAGTCCCAATTATCGTAGAAGCAGTTGTCCACTCTGGGAGACTCGGTAGCCTTGGCTATGGTCTTAATGTGGATAGTTACTTCTTGTACTAGAATTTTCGAAATAATTTCTTTTTTTCCTCTTAGTTCCATATTTTTCCAGAACTAATAAATCAATTATGGTAGGATGGGAGAATCTCATCCAAAGAAATGGTGAATCCCTCACAGATTTCTGTCACACAATATGTCATAATCGTGGATTCTCACTTCTTTGTGATCAGTTCAGTGTTCCACATAGATTCTGATTCCTTTGTCCATTGGTGAAGGTAGAGTAGATGCTCTCCTTTCATTAGAGAATACTTCCTCGATAGTGATAACTTCTTCCGCTTGATCAACCATGATTTCTTTGAGGTTCCCTTTAGAAAATTGAGGTTTTTGAGGATAGGGTTAAGAATGCTTGAGGGACACGAAGACTGAGGTTTTGGTGATCTTGAGGAATGCGAAGGGTTTAAGCTTGGCGGTTGTGATGTGAGAGAATGAGGTAGGTTTAAGAAATTGTATTTGTCAGAGATTTCAAAAAGAGCCATCATTACTAAGTTTTAAAGAGTGCCACACGTCAGACTATGACGTGGAGGGTTAAGTTGTGAAAGGAATTATGTTTTGAATGACGTGTCAAGTGCCATCTTGTGACTTTGTTAAACATGGTTTGTGCCTATGCTTGCAATTGCTTATAGGGAGTTTGTATTAAATGATATCAAGCATGATGTAACTTAGTTTGTATATCCTATACGATTGACTCTCTAGATGCTTTATGAGTGTACTAGCATGTATTGCATCAAATTCTTTCAACTGTTTTCAAACTTAGAGAGCTAGAACAATTTAGTGCTATTTTTAATTATCTCTAAGGTTTTTGTGGGTTCTGATTAAGACTCATGGGTGAGTTTAATGTTTCCTAAATGGTAAGGGGTGTCTAGACGCTTGTTTGATGTTGATCAATTTTCTCCTTTTGAATTCTATATTGATGCATTTAGTGTGAATAGGTGAATCACATGCACAAACACACATACACACACACATATATATTTACTAATTAAGGTGCAAATAATATTGTGCGGTATGTTATTTTACAACAGAGGATGGTACCTTTTTCTTCCTCAACTTCTGATTTTGCCTTTCTATTTCTTTGCTTTGGTGATTGTTTCCCACTTCTGACTCTTCTAGCTTAGGGATGAATACCCTTTTTCTGTTGTGTACTGTCAAAAGCCATTTCCCGAGTCTCGTAACCGGTGTCTCCACTCGATCATCCAACACATTAGGGAGTTTGAGAATTTGAGTGTTTGGTACTCATCTAACCTTGTATTCTTTCTTGTTGATCGTGTTGGCTAGAGACTTATCACATAGTTAGAGTGTGAATTTGGGAATGGTTTCTTTTGATTTTGTAACATGATTCATTCTCTTGCTGATGTTTTTGATGTCTTCTTGATACGTATGTATTGACTTCTTTTGATAAGCGTTTTCAAGCCCGTATTTTCTCCATATATTTTGTGTAACTTGTCAGATAGTATGTGGTTATCTTGTGTGAGAAAGTTGAGACTTTTGGTGTCTTTTGCCCTTGTTGTATCCTTGACCTTCTTTGTGCTTCAATATCGATTGGTCATTTTCTCTTCTTGAGATAGCCAGTTCTTCTTCTGTATTGTGAACATTCCTTTGGTGCTTTTCTACTTTCTCTTTGAATGATGTGAGTTCTTTGTTTAATTCCCTTAATTAGTATCTTCATTCTTTGACAGGTTCTGATCAGTTTTGCGCATTTTGCTAGAATTCTGTCACTAGTTTTAGTAACCGAATCTAGATAAAAAAAGTCTATTCCACCATCATTGTCTTATGAGTGATACATGAGATGGTCTTCTTTTTCTTCAAGGATGTCGTCAATGCTCTTGAAGTTGTGTTGCTCCTTGTTAAACAAGTTGTTGTAGAGATGATAGAGACCATCAAAGTTACACCTCTTGTTTTTCATATTTCAGGATTGTTTCCTCGAGTTGTGCTAAGAACTAACCATGTAAGGTTAGCTTTAATACCAATTGAAGTACCTGAAAAACACTATAGGGGAGGGGGGTTGAATAGTGTTAATAGAAAAATTCTTCTCACAACCTTCTAATATAGTACATTTGTCGAGTTTTGAATTTATTAAATGAATACTTAAACGCTCGACCTTGTAAATGATTCTGAATGATAATTTTTTTTGGACATGTTATTCAGAATGTACACTGTAGTATTTTTAAGAACTTCCTCAGTTAAATAAGAATCGTTTAGTCTGGAATTTTCTTGTATGTAGAAATAAAAATGCACTTGTAGGTTTTATGAGAAAAGCGTTTAAACAAAGGGTAAACAACAATTGCACATATATTTTTATACTGGTTCACTCCAACCAAGCTACATTCATTCTTCTCCGCATAAGGCTCCATTATAATCTTCAACAAGATTACAACTGAGTATTCATATCACTCTTGGTCTTCTTAGTCAACAAGATTACAACTAAGTGGGTTTTTGTGTGATTGAGTGTGTTGTTGTTTCTAGAAGAAATTATTCATTCTTTGTATGACTCAAATGAAGTGTTTTATTCCTTATGTGATTCTAGGAAGGTGTCTTTCATCTTTGTGTCTTCAAGAGATGAGTTATCTAAACCTTACATTTTTTTTTGTATGATTGTAAGTTTGATTTATTTCTAGTGTTTGAGTTGATTTCACTTTAGAAAAACTACCAAGAATGTATGAATTTTGTATTCCTTACTCTCTTTAATCTCTTTAATTTAGCCAAATTATCGAAATAAGAGAAAATGTTTTAATTGAATGATAAATTTTAAAGACAATTTTAAAATATCAATTTTTATCAAACAAGTCAATTTAACTCCCTTCTTAGTTTTTGTTCAATATAAATATTTCTCAACGACTCAAACAAAACTAAGGGAGATACGAAATTTTAATATCCTTTCATTGAGTAATTTTACAACAGATAAAAATAGTTAGTAATTAAGTAATTACTGATAAAAGTTATTGACGAACAATTCATAACACTTTACCTACTATTATTATTAACAAATCTTTAATAAACGAAAAATATCGGTTGATAATTTCATAAAAATTATTATTATCTATGGATTTGAATTCATGGATAAAATGATGTCATCGAGTTGAATCAAAAATACACTTTTTAGTTTAGGAAAAATGAAATACGGGAAATCAATTTCTAATAACTCTTTTTATCATTTCAATCTCCAACTTTGTTACTTTAAAAAATTTAAGTCATTTAAATTATTTTTCTCCTTTAATAATAGAAAATGTCTCATTTATCTATTATTTTTTGGATATTGTTATTATTCTTTTATCAATTCATATTTATTTATTTTTATTATTTAACTTTAAGTCCTTTCCATTAATTTTTACTCAAAATTTAAAATTTCATTTTAGCCTTTATTCATTGAAGGGTGATGACAGACTAACATCCAAATTTTCATTCAACCTCTATCCCACACCTATTAAATAATATTATTTTAAAATATAAAATAATTTAAAATAAATCTCCTAGAGAAATAAGAATAATAATTTTGTTTCCAGTAGGTGTGATATAGGAGTTAAAAACTCAATAGGTGTTCATCAAACTTTTTCATTCATTAAATTATATTAAATGTATTCGACAACTTTGTTCTCTTATTCATGAGCAAGAAATTATATTAATTAAAATCGATTAAGAAAATTATTAATGTTAATATTTTTAAACTATTAATAATTATTTAATGTTTAATTTTCTTTCCATATTACATAGTAAGTAAAATACCTTATACAAATAAAATAGTTAAAAGCTAATAAATTTAAATTACATAAAATAAAATAATTAAAAACAATATCAATTTAAATTTAATATAGTAAAATATCTTAAAAATCATGAAATTCTTCATTCAAATAGGAAGTAAAATCTCTTGTAATGATGTCAACCGGAGCAGAATGAAGAATGAGAAGAGAACTACATATACCAGAAAGGAAACAAGAAAGCTTCGTTTTTTGGGTTTTGGCTTTCTTCTTTTTTATGTCTCCGCGTTTGATTTTCAAATTTGTAATCTCATCGCAAGCAGATGAGATAGCAATTAAAGAAAAGTGAGGTCACTTACATCAGAATGATATATAATGAAAGCGTGTGGTTCGTCTATTAGAGATCAACATCAATAGTATTCCATTTATAAGCACATAGTGATTGATGATTCAAACTACATAATTTATATAAGCCAGAACAAACACAAAGTGACCATAGCTTATAACACCCACAACAAATCCCAGAGCATTTGAACTTGCAATAAGGCTAGCCATGCCCACTTTATTATGAAACTTCAAATCGAGTTGATTGAACACAACACAAACTTATTATTATTAAGTGTGTACTTTTCATACATATATTGCAGTTATATCTGCTTCAAGCTTTATATATCTTCACCTCATTTGCAGTTGCATGGGTCGCAAGTGCAGTTTGATCCACACTTGCAGCCATTGTCCTCAGCTGCAACTTCAGCACCTTCCAATTGGGGCTTCACAGGTCCAACGCCCAAAACTAGAGTCTCTGTGGCTGTGTTCTCGGTCATGTCAAACGAGTACTTGCTGCAACTGTGGAAAAATAAAAATAAAAAAAATCAACGAATTAGGTTCCTGAAAACATGTGTGAAAATAAAAGAGAAAGTGTCATTTTTTGGAGAGATCGTGTAAGAAAATCCGTGCAGAAAACAGAGAAAACGGAAAGTGTCCTTTTTTGGGGACAATTTATCGAAGAATGTACAAAAATATGTAACAATTATACTCAGATCTTTTTTTTACACGCAAGAAACTTGAAAGGTCACTCTATCTTATACAATTCACTGTATAAATTTATATTAATTATATCCTCTAAAGAGAGATCTAGACTTATTATATAACATAAATTTACTTTAATTAATACGAGATATTTAACAAAACGGTCAAAGAAGAAACGATTCTGAAAGAGATGTGTATATATAAAGTCGAACCAAAATATAAACAAAAGTTTCCAACAAAAAAATTGAGATCAAAGAAACAGAGCTAAACTAATCCCTGGATTAAAGCAGCAATTCCAATCGCTTAGAAAACTGAGCACAGAAAGTAATCAATTATCAATATCCACACAACTCAATAAAACGAGTATCCAGAAAACAATCAACACATTCCGTGAAGAAGAAAAACAAAAAGCCGGTTTAAGGAAAAGCACTAACAGATAAGAATTCACGTAGTGCAGAACAACTTCATACTGAAACGCGGTTTAAAAATTAATTAAGAGATAATCAAACATATTAGAAAAAAAAAAGTGATTATATACCCGCAGTTGCTGCCACAGCTGCAGCTACTTCCGCATCCACACTTGCTGCCACAGCTAGACATTCTCAAAATGGAAGAAGCGAAAGGCACACACTGATGTAGAACAAAGAAAAGGTTATTGGCTGTTTACTAAACTCACTCGAATGGGTTTAAACGAAGCGTGATCCCAATTTATAAGGAGTCGCCGAGAGTGTGTGAAATCCTGAACGTCCACGTGTCTTAATCTGTATTGGGGGCACAACTATGCTACGACTTTTCCCATGTCGACGTCGTTTTCGCACTATTCTTTTTCAATTTCTGTGGTGTACGATAACGATAATAACATTTCATGCTCTTGGAAGAATACGTATCACCATAAATGAGGTTGGTTTTATTAAAAGTTTGTCCTCTTAATTTCAAGCACTGTTTAAAAGCAATTTTAGTTTTCTAATTTTTAAATTTTTCTATCTTTATTTAACTTTTAATTTTTGAAATATTCTGAATTATTATGAAAGTGTATTTTGTAATAAATCTATGCGTCTATTATTCTCTTTAAATTTGTGAAAAAGAAATCTCTATCTTTCAATAATTTGTGTTTAAGTTTGTAAAAATAAAAACAGTGTTCAGACCTTATTTCCTAGACATCGTGAAATTATTAAGTGTACTAAACATACTTTCCAATCAAGGATTAAGAACGTTCTTATTCCTACAAATATCTCAATATCAAATTCACTAAAATAACAAATTTAAAATTAACCATTACATTAGAAATATTATTCGTTTGGAATCTAAAACTCTTATTACACTGGTAACTCGACTCCTAAATAAATTACCCCAATAAATGGAATATAAACTTGAATAAAGTTACATACAATTAAAATTCAAAGATCAACTTTTTAAAAACAAAAAAAAAAAAAAGATAAAAATTACAGGTAAAATAAAATTAAGAATCTATTAGAAAATAATAATAAAAATAAAATGGGAGATTTGGGTAGAGTATAGGATCAAAATTATAATTAAATCGTAGCTTTCACTCAACTCGTAACTCCTTCGTTTACTTTTTAATAATAATAACATTAATAATAATAATAATTTGATAATTAAATTTCTTTTTATGGATACTGTGGATATCAAAGTGTGAAAGAAATAGCAAAATGAATGGCTACGAGACAAAGTACGTAACTCATTGTGACATTGAGAGGATTTCTAGATTCTTCTGAGACATTCATAATATCGAAAGTTTCAATTGTTATTTTTCTTACTTCCCTAATCTCACATTCCTATTTTCAGCATAATACTAAAAAGCGAATTTAACCAATACATAGTCGTGTTCCAAATTTTTCATAAGGTAATACGTATTTGACTTAATTACTTCTATTTTTACTATTTATTTATTTATTTTATTCGTAATATTAATCAAAGATTCAATTTGATGCCTTATCCTTAAGATTGATCAAATTTACTCCCTTGTATTTAAAGTGACATAAAATGGTGATGTTAATTAGTGGTAACAATTGTAAATTGTCATCAGAAACTGTTCATAACTAATAATAACATTTTTTTAACTACACTATATCATTAGATTTTAATCATGTCGAGTCAATTTAAATAAAAGTTGCAAAAACTATATTAAGATTGATCATGGGTTGAGTTTAGTCTCATTGAACAAATATTTTTTAGTAAGGTTGTTGGAAAAGCTATATCCTCACCCAACAAAATTGGTTTTTATAAAATCATCCAATGGTAATTTATTAGGCAAGTTGACCTGTACTAAATGAGCCAAAATTTACTTATTGTGCTAATATTTTTGGTTGAGTGAGTAAAATCCCGATTGGATGAATTTCAATATTTCGTAATTCACTAGGTGACGCAAATTTTGGTTGAGTAAGAGAGTTTTTATAAATTTTAACGGAATAAGTTTTCAAATTTTTTTAAATGCTAAAATTGGTTTATATTTCATTGTTTTGTTATATGTGATTAATATATTACATTTGGATTTTATATTGATGCAATGGAAAATTAATTATGATTTATTAGCATGTAAGTGGAATGTGTAATTGTCAACACTCAATTTCGTCCGGGTTGTTTAAATAAAATTTATTTTCACCAACAAAAGAAATAAATATCAAAAATACAAAAAAAAAGGGTATATAATAACAAAAATTATAATAAAATAATAATAATAAAATAAAATAAAAAAAAAATAAATAAAAATGAAACGTTCGTCCTCAACTGAGGGCGTTCGTCCTCTTTCGGAAAACGTTCGTCCTCAATTGAGGGCGTTCGTCCTCTTTCAGTGACCGTTCGTCCTTTCCCACTGTTGCTGAGGTCGTTCGTCCAAAACTGTTCGACCGTTCGTCTTTCCCTACTGTTGCTGAGGTCGTTCGCCCAAACTGTTCAAACGTTCGTCCTTGCCCACTGTTGTTCAATCGTTCGCCCAAACTGTTCAAACGTTCGTCCTTTCCCACTGTTGTTCAACCGTTCGTCCAACTTGTTCAACCGTTCGTCCTTCCCAAATGTTACTGTGGCCGCTCGGCCAAACAATGACCGTTCGTCATTCCCTACTGTTGCTGCGACCGTCCGTTCTCACCTATTCTCACCTTCAACCGTTCGTCCTCAAGCGTTCATGATTTGACCGATCGTCCATTCAGACCTTTAGGACGTTCGGTCATGCAGAGGGTAAACCGTTCGGTCATAGAGTTTTAATGAACGTTCGGTCCTGGTGTTGCTACTCTCTTTTGAACGCTCGTTCATCCATGATCAGCCTTCAGCCATTCTCATTGACGTTCGGTCATGCCGGGAGTCAACCGCTCGTCCTCAGGCGTTCGACAATTCTCACTCTTAGGTGTTCCGTCGTTCAACCATTCGGCCTCTCAGGTAGCGAACGTTCGGTTTTGAATTGTTTATTCTCAGTTGAACGTTCGGTCTTTATTCTCAAGCGAACGTTCGGCCTTTTTGTTGTTGAACGTTCGCTCTTGATGTATTTGTTTTTGAACGTTCGGTCTTGGTGTTTTGAACGATCGGCTTTGTTTGGTTTATTCTCAGTTGAACGTTCGGTCTTGTGTGGTTTAATGTTCGGTCTTGTGTTTCTTTAACATCCGATCTGAGCGTTCGACCTACAGTGTGAACATTTGGTTACAGCGTTCGGTCATGTAATTTGGACGAACGTCCAAAAGTGGTGGCTGCACTTTAAATTTGGTCTGAACTTTCCACCGAGGATTCCCACCTCCAGCTGCCGCTGTCCGCCATTGACCGTCTGAAACCACTTACTGTATGGGTCTCTGGAGATTTAAAAAGGGGGAGGGAAGAGAATCAAGCTGCTGGACTTCACCTGAGTCTGCCTCCCACTTACCTCTGTTTCCCACTCACCTTTGCTCCCACTTACCTTCAACACCCTGGTTTCCACTCAACACCCAGACTGGTAGCACATGATCAAGCACACCACACGGTCAAGAAAAAAAAAGCCACTCACAGTATGGATTTCTGGCAGCGTTTAAAAAAAAAAGAAGGGAGAAGAGAATCAATCTGCTGGAGGTCCACCTGAGTTTGTCTCCCACGAGCCCCCATCTGGCACCTGCACTGATTCCGTCTGACATCTGAAACACATGCAACACCCTGGTTTCCACTCAGCACCCAGACGGCGAAGCATTTGTCGGGGGCACATGATCAAGCACCAGGCCTCCAAAGTGAAAGCAGTATGGGTTTCCCGAATAAAAAAGGGAAGAAATGAGGGAATCATTTGGGGAGAGGCTGACTTTTTGGGTGGTCACCCACGCAGTGCCCGTGGTTCACCCATCTTACACCATGAACAGGGGGAATCACCTAAAACGAGTTTTCATCTGTCAGGGGCACCATATACTACTCACTGGGAACAAAATGAGCATCCTCCACATGGGCACGAAGCCAAGATCATCAGAACCGCTGCATATCCAACTGGAATAGACTACTCTCCACCTCTCACCTGTAACCATTTTCAAAAACTTCCCTCTCACTCCTAACTCCTCACCTCCAATAACGATGATTCATCTCTAAAAAAAACTAGTGATCATCTCCAGGACCTGTGATCTCTTCATCCTCACCCCTTATACACGACCAACGTTCATCATCAACCCCAACAAACATAACCCATATCCATCCGTCTATCACGCGTCACTTCAAATAACCTGTCACCGCTCAAAAGCATTTGGATTCCCCCCTTCATTCATCAGATACCTACTTCATCATCCAGATTCATCCATGGCCATATCATGACACTCACAGCTACGGCCAACACCCACCATCTTCCTCCACAATATCGGAAACAACAACACCCCTCATTCACCTCGACTGAACGTCTTCCGTCATTCATCTCTGAACCAAAGACTCTTCACTCATTACCAACCACAGCGAAACCAGACACGACCATCACTCACCATAGGGGGATCCTCACAAAAAAAAAACCCAGACAGAAGCTCCAGCTTCATCACTTCTGATATTCCTCTCGAGCATCATCCACATAGCAACTCCAGCTCCATCGCACTCATCTTCATCCAGTAAACTTTCATCCAGCATTGAAAACGCTTTACAACATCCCAGCAAGGAACATCCAACGGCTAGAGGAGTGCCTGGAAGAGGTGTTGCCAGCAGCACGTTACACCGGTACTGCCAACGACTGAGAGACCACTACAATACTCCGCATTCAGAGGGAGGAGCACCTTATCGAAAGAGGAAAGCCAGTCACGAAGAGGACCCAGGGCTTAACAAAGATAAACCAAGCTTCAAGAGGTAAGTAATGCAGCCCGTTCCATGTTTTACTGAGTTTGGTTAGTCGTCTTTGAGTGTATCTTTGTCATACTGTTGCTACGTTTGCATGTGGATAAGTTTGCATGTATTAAGTTAAATAGATGTTGTGGGAATATTCGTACCAATCCATTGTTACCGAACAACCATCTTGACACCCACGGCCACTGCTAACACCCGCGGCCAAACACCCATACTCGTCCACTCCAGCCCTCCATCTTCATCGTTGCCATACGGCCAATGTCATCATTTCCGTTTCCAATACTGTTCCAATATTGAACCTTTAACCCTCATTCACAGCCAACTTCATCACTTTCATATCCAATACCTCACGTCCATTCTATACCTCTGACCCTTTTTCACTCATCTCCAGCAACCGATGACCACGGCCTAATCCCGAACTTTATTCTCCATCATCCCCATCTTCATCCATACCTCAACATTCACCCGTTACCAGGGAACCACCGTGAATCACACCAAACCTGCAAGAAATACAGGAGGCAACCCCACCCCTCCCTCTACTCACCTGTATTCACTGGAAACCATCAGAAAACACCATTCAACCCAATCTCACCGTCCTCATCATCTCCTTCTACGTTCAACCTCCCTGCCACCACGTCACACATCTTCTTCCTCTCCTCCAACCACGGCAGCTACCATCACCAGCCAACCTTCACCTCCCAACTTCATCTTTCCTTGTGCCCCAATCACGGTGAACAGCATGGCCACCGTAAGCCACCACCGCGAGTCACTACTGGACTGACCCCCCACCTCAGCTCATCTGCAACTCAAACCCACTCCACCTTCACCTCACCACCGCAAGTCACCGTAAGCAACCCCCGAAACCACTTTCTTCACTGTTCCATGCGACAACAGCGCCTCCACAATCAATATAGTAGCCACCACCGCAGCTCACTTCCCTCCGCATGCCATCACCTTCTCGACCCCGCTACCACCGTGAAACCCGTTCATCATTATCACCAAACTCCTTAACTACCGTGACTCCAATCTACTCGTCAACCATTACTTCCCAGCCATCATCCCTGCTGCTCTCTCAGTCTCACTAGCGCCAGCTGTCCTCATTACCCTATCAAAACCTCCGTTTGGTTCCTCTATCGGACCAGCTTTTTTTTATTATCTTCAACGTCTCCGCCACGACCAGAACAACCACCAAAGCGCATGCAATCCTTCCATCCGCGCCATCCGCATCCCAGGCTTTCCTTCACCTCATGAGAGCACTTCCATTCACGGATCATCGTACCTCTCAAGCTTGCACCGAACACCTCCATCACGCGAGGACAGAAGAGAAGGGGATAAACCAGAAGCAACTTGCGGCGGTCTGCTTGGAGGAGGCGGCGGCCAGAACTGCTCCGACGGGTAGGTGTCTCAGGAGTCTCTCGTTCAGAGGACAAAATGGAATGCTGATACTGAGTTGAGCTTGGAGGGACCCCTAACGCTTCTTTCTGAGTAAACACTTCGGGCCGAGTCCCCTTGGCACCCCCATTTTTCACCTGCACACCCCATATTTCACTCACGCCCCCCCTGTCAAAAAAAAAAAATGATAAAAAACAAAACTTTTCTCTTTGTAACCCCTTGTATAGTAACCTTCATCTCTTTGTTTTTTTTTTTATGTATATAGTAAACTTATTTGTGCTGTTTTGCATAACAATTATAAAAATTATAAAAATTGTAAATAATAAAAAATATATATAAAACGTTAAAAAAACATTTAATGTAATAAATCGGTATGAGTACTCGTGCGATCGTACGCATCAGCCTAGTACTTATTGCCCAAATATAAAATAAATAAAAAGCCGTGTGAGTGCTCGTGCGATCGTACGCATCAGCCTAGTACTCATTACGCAAAACAATAAAAAGAGAAAGCCGTGTGAGTGCTCGTGCGATCGTACGCATCAGCCTAGTACTCATTACGCAAAACAATAAATAAAAAGCCGTGTGAGTGCTCGTGCGATCGTACGCATCAGCCTAGTACTCATTACGCAAAACAATAAAAAGAGAAAGCCGTGTGAGTGCTCGTGCGATCGTACGCATCAGCCTAGTACTCATTACGCAAAACGATAAAAAGAGAAAGCCGTGTGAGTGCTCGTGCGATCGTACGCATCAGCCTAGTACTCATTACGCAAAACAATAAAAAGAGAAAGCCGTGTGAGTGCTCGTGCGATCGTACGCATCAGCCTAGTACTCATTACGCAAAACAATAAAGGAAAAAGCCGTGTGGGTGCTCGTGCGATCGTACGCATCAGCCTAGTACTCATTACGCAAAAAATATAAATATTACATTAAAATACCAAAAAAATATAAAATCCTCAAAAACCAAAAACATCAGCATTTTCAAAACTACAAACAATATCGCCTTGCCAGAACTACGTGATCCTTGATTCTCCACCAAAAGTGGAGATACGTAGGAGCAAGGCCAGTCCTTGTCAGGCTCACTTTCCCAAAAAATCCAAATCATTTTCCAAACAAATTCTCAAACAATTTTCAAACAAATTTCCAAGCAGTTTTCAAATGAACTACGGAACCCTGATTTCTCATTCTGAATGAGAATACGTAGGAGCAAGGTCAATCCTTTTCGGGCCCCAAAAAGCTAAAAAATATTGTTTGTTTCTTTTGAGTTTTATTTTAAGGGAAAGTTAAACACTTTGAAAACCACATCCACATTCGCGCATTTAGTTAAAGGTACTGCCTTAAGGCAGGCGTTGTAGGGTGCTAATACCTTCCCTACACGTAACCGACTCCCGAACCAAGAATCTGGTTCAATTTGACCATGCCTTATCATTTTATGGTTTTTCCGTAGTTTTCCAGAATAAACTATGGTGGCGACTCCAAAATCTCTTTTCAATATATTTAGCTAATTTTTTATTGGATCGTCGTCCCGTCGCGATTCCGGTTGCGACAGATGGCGACTCCGCTGGGGATTATGAGAGTCAGGCCATTTAGTTAGATGTGCGAATTTAATGTGGTTTTTCTTTGTGTTTTTCTTCCCTTTCTTTTTCTTTATCTTTGTTTGATATTTGTCATAATTGTATATGTGTTTGTTTTGATTATATTGAACCCTAGGGTAGAAAACATGTTATATCTGCCTGGGAATTTTCTGGTTGTTTTGCAGGTGAGGGTTTGGGGTGTATAATTGCATTCTCCCTTCACACACACACATCATATGCATATCATGAGTGAGGCCCTATACCCGGGTCTGAGCGCAACTTAGAAATAGAGGGGTTGTGTAGCAGTGTCACTCTGGGATGTACTTCCTGTTTGGCTATCGTGAGAACCCCAGCCAGAGTCTGTTCTTTTCATTTGTGTCTCCACACCTAGTTGATTACTCTGACTGTTGTGGAGAAACAGTGAAAAGAGCCATAACTCTGGTGGCCTGATTTAAGCATTAGGAAGCTATCCTTGTGAGTGCATATTTTTGGCCTTAGAACTTCGGTCATCCAACCTTTGATAAGGCACAAAAGGGAGAAATGTGTATTCTTATAACCCTCATGTTCGCTTAATAAAAATCACGCACCTTGTACATATCCTCATATCTCTTTATCTTTTTTCTTTCTTTTGCTTTTTCCTTTTTTTCGCTCTTTGTTTTTCTTCATAGTCTTGTCACGTTTTGTGGATTCTAGTCAAAAATTATAAAGTTGTGATTAAGGCCTTAAGCTAAAAAAGGGGAATTAACATGGAATTTTGAGTCAAGAGGTATTCGAGTTCATACATTTTGCGAAAAGATGCACGTCGAGTAAAGGAGGATAATATTGGTGGGGTTTAAGAATTTGTTGAGTCTGTTAGAGGTGGAGGTTCAAACATCAGCAATTACTACTTTAGCCCAGTACTATGATCCACCACTAAAGTGCTTCACTTTCCAAGATTTCCAACTAGTACCACCAGTGGAAGAATTCGAGCAAGTCTTAAATATGGAAAAGACTCCATACAACTACCTTGAGCAGTATATCCTTGTCTTGCAGTTAGCGAGGATCAGGAAAGTACACCCAATGAAGTTGGAAAGCGAGTTCACAATCAAGGGCAAAGTGAGGGGCCTTCCTCAAAGATACTTATAGGAATACCTACGTCGTTTGGCTTAAGAGGAAATTTGGGAAATGTTTACAGATGTATTAGCCTTTCTCCTCTATGGTGTCATGCTTTCTCCTAAAATGTTAAGAACCTCGTCAATTATGCCGCTATGAATGCATTTGTGGGAGACAAAGAGCGCTGTGAGAATCTAGTCAGTGCCATCCTGGCTGAAGTTTATGGGACCCTTAATCGTTGTTACGAACTTAAAGAGGGAAAGATGTTATGTTGTCTACCAGTGGTGTATTTGTGGTTCATTTCCCGTGAGACTGGAGACGCCTTAAATTCCCTGTACCCCATGGACGAATTATTGTAGTATATAATCGATTACAAGGACATTGTAAACGATTACCCGAGAGAAAGTTGGATTTTGTACAAAAAGTCCATCACAGGTACTCAGTCAGGTGAACATGGGTCACCATTGGAAAAAGAAGTGACTTTTAGGAACTTTTGCACTTGTCTTAGGCTGATCCTTGTGAACCACATGTGAAAAGAGCAAATCAATGGGTGCAACTTTGTGCAAGTTTAAACGAAGAACAAGATAAATGGTGTGTCCCTTGGCAGCATAGATCAGATTACATATCGTTGCAGGAGGTATCCTAATGTACCCCTCATGGGTATTAGGTGGTGTATTAATTACAATCCTATGTTAGCGCAAAAAATAATTTGGGTATCCTGAGAGAATCGCCAACGCCTGTATCTCTTGCCACATCGCATATCATATGAGGAATGAATCTTTGCTGAAATGTTTCATCAAGTTAAAGACACTTGGGGGAAATGTTGTTCGCTTCAAAGAAAGGCCCAAGATCATGGACTGTTAGTGGAAGTTTCCCTTAGCCAATGAATCACAGAAAGGGTTAAGACGATCAAGTTGTAATGCAGATTAATTTCCCCTACCCAAATTATGAGAAGAAATTTCAAAATGATGAGCAGTGGATAGAAGCAACAATGACAAAACTAGAAGGAATGTCGGCGTTTAGCTAAGAAGATTGGTGAGTCAGATGAAGAAAGAATATGTCGTTGAATAAGGACAAGCTAAAAGAATTGGAAGAGAAATCTCTCACAGCTAACTTCCCTTGCCAATGAGGCCATTAAAGACGTCCCTAAGTTCTTAGCTGATATTGAGTTTGTAATGTCAATCATCAACCCGCTTGAGGGGACTGAAACTTTCCTCAATTGCTGCAAGAAATTGATCAGACAAATGAAGAATGTGATGACTAAAGCCTGCGATGGTTGACCAAGAATTCCTATGTCTAGCATTTTGGGGATTTCAGAATGATGAACCACCTTATTGACTCTGTTTCGTGTTAATTTCCAAAATTATACCGGGGCAAATATTTTCACAGCTTTATAGTTTCTGACTAGAGAATTTGAACTTTGTTTTCTTTTCTTTCCTTTTCTTTTTTATTTTTTTTTTTTATTTTTATTTTTATTTTTTTTTTTATTTTTATTTTTTTTCTTTTTTTCTTAATTTGTTTCACAAAAAAAAAAAATACAGTTAAACATCTAAGACACCCTAAAGGACACGAACCAGTGGCAAAATCATGGAGAACCAAGTAGAAGTTCAAGAGGGAATGAAAGCCGATATCCAACAGCTGAAGGAACAAATGAGACAAGTCCTAAGGACCCTGGATGCCTTACAAAGTCCTGGATGTTTATGCACACAACGATCACAACAAGGAGTTCCAGAAGACACAAACTTTCCCTTCCTATGGTCTTCCCCGAATTATACTCCACCCTCAGAAATGGACTTGAGACATCTTGACGCTCAAAAATAAAAAAAGTCAAAGGGGACACAGTTGAAGTAGGAAACGAGTTTGGGGGGCAACCGTTTGGATGGTCCTTAGGAGAATTATTGTAAGCACTAAGAGGACAAAGCCACCTGAGTTGAATAAATCTGATCACCATGTCATCACATCAATGTTGAGGTTGTCAGGCACAAATTTGAAGAACTGTAAAAATTGTGAAAGCCATAGAAGGTGGATGAAATGCCAGATTTGAAGATGTTGCAAAGTTTGAATAGGCTCAGATCTGATGGTACTTCCAAAATTCAAGTTTCCAGAGTTTGAGAAATATCGGGAAAGAGCTTATCCCCAAAGCCATCTATGGCAAGAAAATAATGGTTCATGCATGTGATGGAAAGTTATTAATTCTTCTGTTCTGAGAGATGGGCTGGCATTGCCTCTAATGGGAGTACTCATCTCGAACCTTGATGCATCGGCCTAGGGAGAAATTTTCTTCTCAAGTAGAACCACCTTTGAGCAACAAGAAGGTCACTACTGTACTCTACAACCATCATGAACACATGATAAGCAATGAGAGGTTGAAGGAGGAAGAGTGCGGAGCTGAACCAAAGTACAGAAACGCTCGACACAAGCACACGGACAATCACCCCATGAACGACAGAGAGTACTTCACTAAGAGCACAAGTGGACGTTCGTCCAGTGCACAGAAGTGGACGTTCGTCCTGTGAAGTGGACGCTCGTCCTTCAGCTAGAAGTGGACGCTCGTCCAAAATGAGGCAGCCGCTCGTCCAACCAATGAAAGCGAACACTCGTCCTTCAGCTAGTAGATGACGCTCGTTCAAGAAGCGGACGCTCGTCCAAAGTTAGGCAGCCGTTCGTCCAAACTGAAGTGAACGCTCGTCCAGTCCAAGCTGACGTTCGTCCACCAACTGAAGAAATGGACGCTCGTCCAGCACACTGAGGTGGACGCTCGTCCAATACAGAGAATTGGACGCTCAAGTGGACGTTCGTCCACAAACTGAAGAAATGGACGCTCGTCCAGCACACACAATTGGACGATCGTCCGTAAAACTGAGTAGAACGCCCGTCCAAGAAGTTAACGCTCGTCCATAATGGAACTAGACGCTCGTCCTGCACGTGATCGTCCAGAGCGTTCGTCCTATAAGTGGACGCTCGTCCTTCAGGCTGAAACGGACGCTCGTCTATGCTAAAACGGACGCTCGCTCGAGCACAAATGGACGCTCGTCCAAGCGAAATAGACGCTCGTCCAAGCTGAATTTTGACTCGCCTCTAACGCGCTCGTCCATCCGAACAGAAGTGGACGCTCCGCCTGCCTTTAGAAGAGAACTCTCATTGACGAGATGGAAGAGGACGCTCGTTCTCCAATGAGAAGATGATGTTCCTCGAGAGAAGCGCTCAATTGACGTTCGTCAAGATATCGGTCCGTTAAGATTTCAGTGAATTCTCGTGCGCGATTTTCCAGAGAGCTTCAAGCCCGGGCGCGAATGAGAAGGTGTCAGGCACGACGTTTGCAGATGTATCTATTTAACCTCAAAACGCGAAGGAAAAACGGGTCTTTTGGTTCATTAGAGGCGTAAATTTCATGAGAAAGATAAAGAGAAGAGCTAATTCACATTTTACTGCCTATCCTCAAATGTCGTATTGAGGAGGTTGCCAACTTCACTCCAATCCCTATGACCTATGCAGAGTTACTGCTAAATCTTCTCCGCAGCAACCTCATAGAGGTTTGTCCAACTAGGCCTACACGACCTCCGTACCCAATACATAAATGCGAGGTGTGATTATCATCGAGGAGCGCGTGGACACTCAACAGAAGCATGCAAGGCTTTCAAACATAAAATGCAATCTTTGATCAATTCAGGATTTTTTTTAAAAGTTTGAAGAATGTCAATTGAGTGTCGTGACAAGGCGTGAGTTCGCCTCTACAAAAGCCATGACGAGGAAAGAGGACTCGCGGGTTATTTGGGAAAGCATAAGTTGGAACTGATGTTGTTTTGCTCGAGCTTTAATTTGCCTCGCTATGAGGTTTATGCCCATTGATATCACGTTTTCATCCATGAATTTTAATGTGAAATTTCGTTACTTGGTATCTCCAAGGTTTACTGGAAATCATGTCCTAATAGGGTGTCGCGAAAAAAAAAAAATGATGATAATAAAAAAAAAGGGTTTGTCAAAAATTCAGATTGTGCAAATTTTGTTTACGAGTTCATTGTTCCTCTCTTCCCATTTCTGCATTGTCTCATATGCATAATGTTTTCAAAATTTTGTTCACTTTGGTTTTCATTTCTTTCGAAATCTTTTTTCGTATTTTCTTTGTAAATAATTTATTTTCTGTTGAGCCCGGTTTTCCTTTTATTTCGTTCAGATTAGAAATTTTGTTTAGACTGAAATCAAAGAAAAACTATAAAAATCCATTTTATTTCATCATTCGGGCAAGATTTACAGTAAGGTCGGAGAGTTGATTTTGAACAAGGACATCAATTTAAATACACTCATACGATCTTAACATTTAATAAAAATGCATAAAAAAGAGAAAAAAACAGATATAACAGAAAAGGTGCAAAGTCACAATTAAAAAAAAACAGCAAAAAAAAGAAAAAACAAAAAAAAAAGAGCAAATAAAACAAAAGCAAATAAAAGATTGTTCAGGGTTCGATCACTGGTGATCGTTAATTTTACAGACCATGAAAATATAAAAATAAAAAAAAAAGGAAATTTTAGCGAAAGTATTCCCGAGCTGGTTGCGGTGGTCTGAGGGAGAGCTCCGTCGAGGGAGCTCTGGTCCGGAATGTGAGAAGCATGGGTGGAGCGATTTGTCGTCCGTCCCTGTCGTCGTCAATGATGATCGGAACCGGGAACAAGTTCAGCAGCCTCGGCGCCCTCATGATCACCCAGTCGTTTTCTTTCCAAAAAAAAAAAAACAAAAATTGTCAATAATAAGATGAGGAGAAAGTTTTCAAAAAAAAAAAAAGAAAAAAATAAAAAAAATAAAAAAAATGGAGGTGATCAGGGTACTTACCATACATGTATAGCGGCAGTTGTGAGAACTGAGTGCCGGTAGGGTCTATCTCTGCTTGCCAGCGCCTGACCCGATTGCCGTGGTTGTTAAACCAGCAGTGCACATTGTATTCAGTAGCGTCTGCGAAAACTCTTAGTCGAGACGCAATCTCGACAACTTGGGCTCTGCTGGGATGTGTGACCCCGTAATTGTAGATATGGGTCATCATTTTGACCTGATCTTCAGTAGGTCTCCACCGCTGACTGGTGTACCTCTCCATCTCCATCTCGTTCATCTTTCCTCTCTAAGTTTTCTGAAACAAAACAAAAAAAAAAAATAAATAAAAAAAAATATGAAAATAAAAATAACAAAAACAAAACAAAAGCATACAACAAAAAAAAAAGTATTTTCAGTGTTTTCTTTTTTCGTTTTTATTTCCTTTTAGTTTATTTTGTCCAGTTGGTCTTTGTTATTTCAATGTCCGGTCTCGGATCTGTTTCACGGTCCTCGCAAAGGTTCCTAAACGGATCTATGTCCTTTTGTCCTTGTCCATATTGTCCATGTCCGGTTCATCATTTAAATTTATCTTTTTAAATTTTCTGATTTTATGGGGTACGTGGCGTTGTTCTACCCGATTGTCTCTGCCATACCTTCAATCGAAGGGAGATTAACGTCTGGTTTCCAGCCTATATACCCCTTAAGTTAAGACAGTTGTGTTTTTAAGTGTTTTAAGTTTTTTTTAAATTAAAAAAAAAAAGAGAAAAAGAGAAAAGAGGACTCAGAAAGAAATCCAAAGAAGGGTGAGACGGAAATAAAAGCAGATAAAGCATAAAGAAAATAGAAGAGCTTGCAGAAAAGAAAGCAGAAACGAAAAGTATAAAGGGGAGAGGGGATGTAAAGCAAAAATGGAAAGCGAAAGCATAAAAAGAAAAGGAAACAGAAAGCTAAAGAGTTAAAGGGAATGAGGAATAGAAAAACATGAGAAAGAAAAAATGAAAATGAAGGAAAGATCGGAAGAGCAGAAAACTTGAGAGAAGAAGGAAAGAGGATTAAAAGCTCAGAAGACTTACCTGGAAGTGGAAGGCAAACAAGGAGAAGTACCTCAAATGACTCAAGCGCTTCGGAAGTCGGGGACGGAGGCTTCTCTCGCGGAACTCAGACACTCTCAAAGGCACACAGGGGCAGAGGCTCCCCTCAGAAATCCAGACGCTCAAGGAAGAGAAGAAGAGAGAGGAAGAGAGGAAGGGAGAAGGATAGAGAGAGAGCGAAATCAGAAAATGTCGCCCAACGCGGAGGAACTCTCGACTTATAGCTGAGCAAATCCACTGTAGCTACAGTTCCGGTCACTACAACCGTCTGGTGTCGGTCCCGGTCTTTCTGAGTTCAAAAAAAAAAAAAAAGCAAAAAAAAAAAGTAAAAAATAAAATTTGAAAATCTGAAAACGGGTAGGGTTTTGTTGGGTCGATCCGGCCCAATTCAAGACTTCTTGGATGATCTGATTTCACCAAAAAAAAAATAATAAAACAAAATATAAAAAATATGATAAATGGAAAATTTTCAAAAATAATAAGTGGAGTGATGTAAAATTTGAAGTGTTCAAAATTGTTCTTCATTTGCTTGATAAAGGACATTTTTCAGGTTCATTGGGCCTCATTACCATGTTAGCCTTCTTTGGACCCGATTCTTTCTGAAATATAAATTTGAGTGAAGAATTATTTTGGCATGTTTGTAATTTCACATCACACCATTTTGTTTGATTTTTATTCCTTCTTCTTCTGCATTTTAAAAAAAAAAGGAAAAAAGAAGGGAATAGTACTCGAGCCTATTAGGCCCAATGGCCTTCGTGGTTTTCTCTCGAGTCTACTTCTTTTGAAAATATGTCAAAAATATTTTGTTTTCGCATTTTTGCTGTTGAATGATGTTTTGTACATTTGTTCAAATTGGCTTGTGTAATTTTCTTTGCATTTGTAACAAAAAATCTCAGAATGAAAGATGAACAGTTTCTGAGCCCATCAGGCCCTTTGTCATATGTGGTTTCTCTTGAACCAGTGCATCTGAATTTCTGAAAAAAATAAAAATCCTTGTTTGTGTAGATTTTGTGTTTTCAATTCATAATTTCCCTTTTCATTTGTGTGAACAAGTATTTGTAAAAAAAAAAAAATGTTTTCTTGGTCATCTTCTTTTATCAAGTTCACACGGCTCAGGTCATATGATCCATTGGGTCAATGTGCCTGGTAAGTCCAACTTCCTTCTATGTTACTTCTCCTCAGGGCCGATCCGATCTGGATTTTCCCGTGTCAGAAAGTAACAAAAAAAAAACATTTTTCAAACATTTTTCCTAAATCAAGTTTACTCATATCAATTTTTGCATCGCTCACCAAGCCTAGTTTCTGCACTGGTTCCCAACCCTTGTTTCCATTTCCCATACTGGCTTGCAAAGCTCAGTTTCCATACTGACCCGCAAGGCCCAGATTCCACAGGGGCCAAAAATCTCAATTCCCATAACAACTCATAAAGCCCATTTCCCATTCTGGCTTGCAAAGCTCAGTTTCCATACTGACCTGGAAGGTCCAGATTCCACATTGGCCAAAAAAATCCCATTTCCCCAATGGCTCACAAAGCCTATTTTCCACATTGGTCCAAAAAGTTCATTTTTCATACTGGCCTGCAAAGCTCAGTTTCCATACTGACCCACAAGGCCCAGTTTCCACAATGGCCGAGAAATATCAATTTCCACATTGGCTCAGAATGCCCATTTCTCATACTGGCTTGCAAAGCTCAGTTTCCATACTGACCCGCAAGGCCCAGATTCTACAGAGGCCAAAAAAAAAAAATCTCAATTTCCACAACAACTCATAAAATTCCATTTTCCATTGGCCAAGAAATCCCATTTCCCCAATGGCCAAGAAAGCCCCTTTTCCCATGTTGGTCTGCAAAGCTCAGTTTCCATACTGACCCGCAGGGCCCAGATTCCAAAAAAAAAAATCCCAATTTCCCCAATAGCTCACAAAGCCTATTTTCCATATCGTCCCTTAAGGTCCAGTTTCCAGGCTGGTCCGCGAAGCCCAATTTTCAAAAATAAAAAAAAAAGAATCTGTTTTTCAACTAGCATCATCATTTTCATTTCATATACTTTTCTTCATGCATAAAACCAAAAAAAATACGCAAAAGTTTGAGTCATTTATTTTTGATGCAAATCATCCAATTTATGAGATTTAAGAAAAATGTAATGGATGTCATAATCTCCTGAAGTCAAATGATCAAATCACATATTTCTTAAGAGATATCTGTGTGTGCATTGCTTGAAAACATCATCCTTCAACCCTCGCCAAACCAGAGATTGACCCAATCATGTTCTTGAGCCCAAGTAATAAACACCAAGTTTTACACTGGGGCAGATTTTCCATCTTCCACTGCTTTCATTTGGGAGATCCTGGAATCCGTTAAAAAAATAAAAAAAAAATGGAAAAAAGAATGAAAATGACTCTGTTGAGATCATTTAGTCTTTGTCTCTTAATTAATCTTTTGAAAATAAAACAACCAAAATTTGAAATGATGTGTGGCCATCTTTCTTCATCCAAAAAAAAAAACAAAAAAAAAAAAAAACAAAAATATATCCTTTGATACCCAATTTGAGCCAATAAGAATTTTCTTTTCAAAATTTTACCCAAACAAGGATTACCATCACAGTAGAAATCAACTCAAATTGCAGGAAGAACACACTCAGTGATCAAATGAAGAAAATTCCTCAAAAGTGAAGTAAAAATACAAAGAATCACAAAGTGATGGCAAGCAAAGAATGAAATTTGAGAAAGGGCAAAGTAGTCAAAACAGTTTTGACGAATAACTGATACAAAGTATAGATGGTAACTCTTGTTTTTTTCAAAAAAAAAAACCCACAAAATTTTATTTGAGCCTTTATATCCTTTCTTTCAACACCCTTTAGCCCAAGCCACATTACAAGCCTAATAAAAGTCCACACAGATTGAATACTGGTTGCTTAAATTTTCATAAAGCTTAATTTTGAGACAAGACAAAAAAATGACCAACAATGCAAAAAAAAAAAAAAAATGAAAAATGATGAAAAATAAATGTCCTCGGATGAAGGGAACTCCCTTTTGATTAAGATTTTACAAAGGAAAATCAAGCCGTTTGGGGCAATCTTTTCAAGCCAACCCTTTCCATATCCATCACAAATTCCTGGACACATTCAAATCCCATTCAAACTCTTCCCTCGGATCCCAAAATTGGGGCAACTTTGTTTGTCTCAGATTTGTTACATCTGTATATTCAGTTCGTACCAAGACCGGAGCATCCATCGTTGGGCCTCTCACATTTGTCCGTACTGAGATTCATGGATCCACCCTTAAATCAGGAGCAGGCACTTTGGGGCTTTTGTATGATTTTGAGTCCATCTTATCATTCATATACCCAAAATGGGGGGCAACCTTTTGTGGAACGTCGCTTAATTGACTCATACCCAAAACCAAGGCAACTTTGTAACTTTCATATGTTTCGACCCATTCAGAGTATTGAGCAACTTTGTTAAATCACCAAAATTTTTCATCTTGAATATTCAAAGCTCATACAAAGATTGGGGAATCCCCTGTTGGGCCTTGCATGATCTTGGTTCGCCCCGAACTTCAAAGAAATTCATCACCACCAAAATAGGGGCAATTTGCGAATCCCACATGATATTCTCACTCCCTGATTCCTGACTTATTCCCTCTCATTTCAGATACATGTGTCCATACCAATACTTCTACCATGTTCCAGAGCAGTTTCTGGGTATCTACTACCTCACATTGGCCTTTGTAGCCGTTTTAAGGAGTAAGAGGCTCAAGTAGCCATCCCGGTACTCTCCAAATCCTTCCAATCATCCTCCACATATTTTTCCAACCCCTGATATCAAGCATGTACACACCAGTATCTCGTCAAGAAATGCGTGGCACACAAGCTTCATTTTGCACAATTGACTTTAGAATTGGACATCCATTGAAAGGAAATTGGAAGTCTAGATCGTCATAAATTTGATGATTTCCAAGAAAGCAAATTGACTCAAAAAAAAAAAATGTCATAGTTTCATAATATACCCATACATCATGTACATATTTTCATCAAACTTTGGATTTGCCTCCATGTATATTCATCAAATTTTCTTCCTTCAAAAAGACAAAAAAAAATCAACATTCATCAAACTTTTCTTCTCCAAATTTCAAAATTTTCATCAACCAAGTTTCTCTTGTATATCAAGATTCCATATACTTGTACAAAAATGCAACACCTTGTTTCTTAATTTCAAATTTTCAAACAAAAAGAAAAAAAATCAATTAAAAATAAAAAAAAAATTCAAAAAAAAATTTCTCAAAATTTCAACCAATTCCAATTTTCAAATTCAAAGCAATCAAACATTTTTCTCTCTGTCATTTTTATCTCGGCCATCTGCTAGATAATGGTCGAGCGCACTTTTCTCTTGTTTTTATCTCGGCCATCTGCTAGATAATGGTTGAGCGCACTTTTCTCTTGTTTTTATCTCGGCCATCTGCTAGATAATGGTCGAGCGCACTTTTCTCTTGTTTTATCTCGGCCATCTGCTAGATAATGGTCGAGCGCACTTTTCTCTTGTTTTTATCTCGGCCATCTGCTAGATAATGGTCGAGCGCACTTTTCTCTTGTTTTTATCTCGGCCATCTGCTAGATAATGGTCGAGCGCACTTTTCAGTTTGTTTTATCTCGGCCATCTGCTAGATAATGGTCGAGCGCACTTTTCTCTTGTTTTTATTTCGGCCATCTGCAAGATAATGGTCGGACACCTTTTCTCTTGTTTTATCTCGGCCATCTGCAAGATAATGGCCGAAAGCACATTTCAGTTTGTTTTTATCTCGGCCATCTGCTAGATAATGGTCGAGCGCACTTTTCTCTTGTTTTTATCTCGGCCATCTGCTAGATAATGGTCGAGCGCATTTTTCTCTTGTTTTTATCTCGGCCATCTGCTAGATAATGGTCGAGCGCACTTTTCAGTCTTGTTTTTATCTCGGCCATCTGCTAGATAATGGTCGAGCGCACTTTTCTTGTTTTATCTCGGCCATCTGCTAGATAATGGTCGAGCGCACTTGTCTCTTGTTTTTATCTCGGCCATCTGCAAGATAATGGTCGAAAGCACCTTTTGTTCTTTTTTTTATCTCGGCCATCTGCAAGATAATGGTCGAAAGCACCTTTTGTTCTTTTTTTTATCTCGGCCATCTGCTAGATAATGGTCGAAAGCACTTTTGAATATTGGTATCTCGGCCCTCTGTAAGACAATGGTCGAGCCCAATTTTTACTTTCTGTCATTGGTATCTCGGCCCTCTGTAAGACAATGGTCGAGCCCAATTTTACTTTCTGTCATTGGTATCTCGGCCCTCTGTAAGACAATGGTCGAGCCCATTTTTACTTTTTCAAACGACCCTCTGCATGGCAATGGTCAGGTACATATTTTTTAATTTTAATTTTCTCAAACGACCCTCTGCATGGCAATGGTCAAACCAATCAAATTCAAATTTCTCATTCATTTAATCTTGTTCATTTTATAAAACTAAAAAAAAAAAAACAACAAAAAAATTCTAATTAATTCAAAAAAAAAATGAAAAAATTCCATGTTTGATCCTGGTTCCTTTTCATGGAAATCCGAACGAAATTAATATTTCTATCTTTACTTATCTTTTACTTTGATAATATGAAAACATTGTTTATCATATGATCTAGTAAAATCTAAGTAAAGAGGGGCATCACTCAATTTCGTCCGGATTGATTAATAATTTTACTTTCATCAAAAAAATAAAAAAAAATATATATGTTTCCTCGTTCACTGCATCTGTAGCATTGGTGGACCTTCCACGAGGTTGTCACACTTCAATTCTCAGTTTTGTTTGTTTGTTTCATTCTCTGTTTGTTTCTTGTTCATCTCGAAATCCAGACGAAATTGGTATTTCTATCTTTACTTATCTTTTACTCTGATAATATGAAAACTTTGTTTATCATATGATCTAGTAAAATCTAAGTAAAGAGGGGCAGCTGTCAACACTCAATTTCGTCCGGGTTGTTTAAATAAAATTTATTTTCACCAACAAAAGAAATAAATATCAAAAATACAAAAAAAAAGGGTATATAATAACAAAAATTATAATAAAATAAAAAAAAATAAATAAAAATGAAACGTTCGTCCTCAACTGAGGGCGTTCGTCCTCTTTCGGAAAACGTTCGTCCTCAATTGAGGGCGTTCGTCCTCTTTCAGTGACCGTTCGTCCTTTCCCACTGTTGCTGAGGTCGTTCGTCCAAAACTGTTCGACCGTTCGTCTTTCCCTACTGTTGCTGAGGTCGTTCGCCCAAACTGTTCAAACGTTCGTCCTTGCCCACTGTTGTTCAATCGTTCGCCCAAACTGTTCAAACGTTCGTCCTTTCCCACTGTTGTTCAACCGTTCGTCCAACTTGTTCAACCGTTCGTCCAACTGGTTCAACCGTTCGTCCTTCCCAAATGTTACTGTGGCCGCTCGGCCAAACAGTGACCGTTCGTCATTCCCTACTGTTGCTGCGACCGTCCGTTCTCACCTATTCTCACCTTCAACCGTTCGTCCTCAAGCGTTCATGATTTGACCGATCGTCCATTCAGACCTTTAGGACGTTCGGTCATGCAGAGGGTAAACCGTTCGGTCATAGAGTTTTAATGAACGTTCGGTCCTGGTGTTGCTACTCTCTTTTGAACGCTCGTTCATCCATGATCAGCCTTCAGCCATTCTCATTGACGTTCGGTCATGCCGGGAGTCAACCGCTCGTCCTCAGGCGTTCGACAATTCTCACTCTTAGGTGTTCCGTCGTTCAACCATTCGGCCTCTCAGGTAGCGAACGTTCGGTTTTGAATTGTTTATTCTCAGTTGAACGTTCGGTCTTTATTCTCAAGCGAACGTTTGGCCTTTTTGTTGTTGAACGTTCGCTCTTGATGTATTTGTTTTTGAACGTTCGGTCTTGGTGTTTTGAACGATCGGCTTTGTTTGGTTTATTCTCAGTTGAACGTTCGGTCTTGTGTGGTTTAATGTTCGGTCTTGTGTTTCTTTAACATCCGATCTGAGCGTTCGACCTACAGTGTGAACATTTGGTTACAGCGTTCGGTCATGTAATTTGGACGAACGTCCAAAAGTGGTGGCTGCACTTTAAATTTGGTCTGAACTTTCCACCGAGGATTCCCACCTCCAGCTGCCGCTGTCCGCCATTGACCGTCTGAAACCACTTACTGTATGGGTCTCTGGAGATTTAAAAAGGGGGAGGGAAGAGAATCAAGCTGCTGGACTTCACCTGAGTCTGCCTCCCACTTACCTCTGTTTCCCACTCACCTTTGCTCCCACTTACCTTCAACACCCTGGTTTCCACTCAACACCCAGACTGGTAGCACATGATCAAGCACACCACACGGTCAAGAAAAAAAAAGCCACTCACAGTATGGATTTCTGGCAGCGTTTAAAAAAAAAAGAAGGGAGAAGAGAATCAATCTGCTGGAGGTCCACCTGAGTTTGTCTCCCACGAGCCCCCATCTGGCACCTGCACTGATTCCGTCTGACATCTGAAACACATGCAACACCCTGGTTTCCACTCAGCACCCAGACGGCGGAGCATTTGTCGGGGGCACATGATCAAGCACCAGGCCTCCAAAGTGAAAGCAGTATGGGTTTCCCGAATAAAAAAGGGAAGAAAGGAGGGAATCATTTGGGGAGAGGCTGACTTTTTGGGTGGTCACCCACGCAGTGCCCGTGGTTCACCCATCTTACACCATGAACAAGGGGAATCACCTAAAACGAGTTTTCATCTGTCAGGGGCACCATATACTACTCACTGGGAACAAAATGAGCATCCTCCACATGGGCACGAAGCCAAGATCATCAGGACCGCTGCATATCCAACTGGAATAGACTACTCTCCACCTCTCACCTGTAACCATTTTCAAAAACTTCCCTCTCACTCCTAACTCCTCACCTCCAATAACGATGATTCATCTCTAAAAAAAACTAGTGATCATCTCCAGGACCTGTGATCTCTTCATCCTCACCCCTTATACACGACCAACGTTCATCATCAACCCCAACAAACATAACCCATATCCATCCGTCTATCACGCGTCACTTCAAATAACCTGTCACCGCTCAAAAGCATTTGGATTCCCCCCTTCATTCATCAGATACCTACTTCATCATCCAGATTCATCCATGGCCATATCATGACACTCACAGCTACGGCCAACACCCACCATCTTCCTCCACAATATCGGAAACAACAACACCCCTCATTCACCTCGACTGAACGTCTTCCATCATTCATCTCTGAACCAAAGACTCTTCACTCATTACCAACCACAGCGAAACCAGACACGACCATCACTCACCATAGGGGGATCCTCACAAAAAAAAAACCCAGACAGAAGCTCCAGCTTCATCACTTCTGATATTCCTCTCGAGCATCATCCACATAGCAACTCCAGCTCCATCGCACTCATCTTCATCCAGTAAACTTTCATCCAGCATTGAAAACGTTTTACAACATCCCAGCAAGGAACATCCAACGGCTAGAGGAGTGCCTGGAAGAGGTGTTGCCAGCAGCACGTTACACCGGTACTGCCAACGACTGAGAGACCACTACAATACTCCGCATTCAGAGGGAGGAGCACCTTATCGAAAGAGGAAAGCCAGTCACGAAGAGGACCCAGGGCTTAACAAAGATAAACCAAGCTTCAAGAGGTAAGTAATGCAGCCCGTTCCATGTTTTACTGAGTTTGGTTAGTCGTCTTTGAGTGTATCTTTGTCATACTGTTGCTACGTTTGCATGTGGATAAGTTTGCATGTATTAAGTTAAATAGATGTTGTGGGAATATTCGTACCAATCCATTGTTACCGAACAACCATCTTGACACCCACGGCCACTGCTAACACCCGCGGCCAAACACCCATACTCGTCCACTCCAGCCCTCCATCTTCATCGTTGCCATACGGCCAATGTCATCATTTCCGTTTCCAATACTGTTCCAATATTGAACCTTTAACCCTCATTCACAGCCAACTTCATCACTTTCATATCCAATACCTCACGTCCATTCTATACCTCTGACCCTTTTTCACTCATCTCCAGCAACCGATGACCACGGCCTAATCCCGAACTTTATTCTCCATCATCCCCATCTTCATCCATACCTCAACATTCACCCGTTACCAGGGAACCACCGTGAATCACACCAAACCTGCAAGAAATACAGGAGGCAACCCCACCCCTCCCTCTACTCACCTGTATTCACTGGAAACCATCAGAAAACACCATTCAACCCAATCTCACCGTCCTCATCATCTCCTTCTACGTTCAACCTCCCTGCCACCACGTCACACATCTTCTTCCTCTCCTCCAACCACGGCAGCTACCATCACCAGCCAACCTTCACCTCCCAACTTCATCTTTCCTTGTGCCCCAATCACGGTGAACAGCATGGCCACCGTAAGCCACCACCGCGAGTCACTACTGGACTGACCCCCCACCTCAGCTCATCTGCAACTCAAACCCACTCCACCTTCACCTCACCACCGCAAGTCACCGTAAGCAACCCCCGAAACCACTTTCTTCACTGTTCCATGCGACAACAGCGCCTCCACAATCAATATAGTAGCCACCACCGCAGCTCACTTCCCTCCGCATGCCATCACCTTCTCGACCCCGCTACCACCGTGAAACTCGTTCATCATTATCACCAAACTCCTTAACTACCGTGACTCCAATCTACTCGTCAACCATTACTTCCCAGCCATCATCCCTGCTGCTCTCTCAGTCTCACTAGCGCCAGCTGTCCTTATTACCCTATCAAAACCTCCGTTTGGTTCCTCTATCGGACCAGCTTTTTTTTATTATCTTCAACGTCTCCGCCACGACCAGAACAACCACCAAAGCGCATGCAATCCTTCCATCCGCGCCATCCGCATCCCAGGCTTTCCTTCACCTCATGAGAGCACTTCCATTCACGGATCATCGTACCTCTCAAGCTTGCACCGAACACCTCCATCACGCGAGGACAGAAGAGAAGGGGATAAACCAGAAGCAACTTGCGGCGGTCTGCTTGGAGGAGGCGGCGGCCAGAACTGCTCCGACGGGTAGGTGTCTCAGGAGTCTCTCGTTCAGAGGACAAAATGGAATGTTGATACTGAGTTGAGCTTGGAGGGACCCCTAACGCTTCTTTCTGAGTAAACACTTCGGGCCGAGTCCCCTTGGCACCCCCATTTTTCACCTGCACACCCCATATTTCACTCACGCCCCCCCTGTCAAAAAAAAAAAATGATAAAAAACAAAACTTTTCTCTTTGTAACCCCTTGTATAGTAACCTTCATCTCTTTGTTTTTTTTTTATGTATATAGTAAACTTATTTGTGCTGTTTTGCATAACAATTATAAAAATTATAAAAATTGTAAATAATAAAAAATATATATAAAACGTTAAAAAAACATTTAATGTAATAAATCGGTATGAGTACTCGTGCGATCGTACGCATCAGCCTAGTACTTATTGCCCAAATATAAAATAAATAAAAAGTCGTGTGAGTGCTCGTGCGATCGTACGCATCAGCCTAGTACTCATTACGCAAAACAATAAAAAGAGAAAGCCGTGTGAGTGCTCGTGCGATCGTACGCATCAGCCTAGTACTCATTACGCAAAACAATAAATAAAAAGCCGTGTGAGTGCTCGTGCGATCGTACGCATCAGCCTAGTACTCATTACGCAAAACAATAAAAAGAGAAAGCCGTGTGAGTGCTCGTGCGATCGTACGCATCAGCCTAGTACTCATTACGCAAAACGATAAAAAGAGAAAGCCGTGTGAGTGCTCGTGCGATCGTACGCATCAGCCTAGTACTCATTACGCAAAACAATAAAAAGAGAAAGTCGTGTGAGTGCTCGTGCGATCGTACGCATCAGCCTAGTACTCATTACGCAAAACAATAAAGGAAAAAGCCGTGTGGGTGCTCGTGCGATCGTACGCATCAGCCTAGTACTCATTACGCAAAAAAATATAAATATTACATTAAAATACCAAAAAAATATAAAATCCTCAAAAACCAAAAACATCAGCATTTTCAAAACTACAAACAATATCGCCTTGCCAGAACTACGTGATCCTTGATTCTCCACCAAAAGTGGAGATACGTAGGAGCAAGGCCAGTCCTTGTCAGGCTCACTTTCCCAAAAAATCCAAATCATTTTCCAAACAAATTCTCAAACAATTTTCAAACAAATTTCCAAGCAGTTTTCAAATGAACTACGGAACCCTGATTTCTCATTCTGAATGAGAATACGTAGGAGCAAGGTCAATCCTTGTCGGGCCCCAAAAAGCTAAAAAATATTGTTTGTTTCTTTTGAGTTTTATTTTAAGGGAAAGTTAAACACTTTGAAAACCACATCCACATTCGCGCATTTAGTTAAAGGTACTGCCTTAAGGCAGGCGTTGTAGGGTGCTAATACCTTCCCTACACGTAACCGACTCCCGAACCAAGAATCTGGTTCAATTTGACCATGCCTTATCATTTTATGGTTTTTCCGTAGTTTTCCAGAATAAACTATGGTGGCGACTCCAAAATCTCTTTTCAATATATTTAGCTAATTTTTTATTGGATCGTCGTCCCGTCGCGATTCCGGTTGCGACAGTAATGATTTAATTTCATACTTATATTTGGTATGGTGTATTGAATTTGTTATTGGTGTTGATAGGGGAGCTAAACATATCTTATATATCTTCGTTTTTTATGATAAACAAAAGAATAGTTTTACGGTTTTTTGCACAACAAATGACATAAAAATTGCTTTATCTTTATTATGTTTGTGGATGATATATGAATTCATCGTTGGTAAATGAATCTTGCTTTACACCGATTGAATATATCATTTCTAGTTGAAATAATCGATTTAACATTGTATATAATATGTTATATTTCAGTAGATCACTTTGTATGTTTAAGAGGGGCAAATTGCTATGTAGTAATCGATTACATAAGTTGTCTAATTGATTAAAACAGAAAGAAATGCCAAAATATGTTTCATAAATGTGGTAATTTGTTTAGAATGGAAATTTGATTGAAAATTTGCTTAAGTATAGGATTAATTGATTACATAAGTTATCTAATCGATTAGATCATTTTACTTTGTTCAAATTCATTTCATTTCATAACCTGATCTGTTATAATGATCAAAAGAATTTATAACTGGCTAGTATGATTAAACAATCGCTTACATGCTTGGGATAATATGTTAAAACAAAAGCAAAACTGTTAAAGTAGAAGGAAAAACTTAACAAATCATATAAAAACAATAATTGATTATATTGCATAAGGATTCAGAAAATCCTATATATATATATATATATATATATATATATATATATGCAACTTGAGCTCTGTGTCAAATAATTCAATTGCTATCACTTTCAAATACTAACGTTTACATTGAGTTTTGAATACAAGAGTGTTCAAGAAGATATCTTGAAGAATCAAGGATAAATTGGGTTACTTACACATCAAGATTATTTCAAGAAAGTGAACTAAACTTTTATGTGACCTGAAGATCAGAATCATGATAGAAAAACTGTGTTTGTGTTCCTGTGTAGGTTTGCTAGGGGTTTAAGGGTTGTGAGTGCTCTTGTATTAAGAGATTGAGGATTGTTCATCTCTTGGGTAGCTATATTGATTTTGAGTGGGGTGAGAAGTGCATTGAGAGTGTTATCTCTGTATTTCTGTAAACTCAATCAATTTATAATGGAATCCCTTCAACTCAGGTTGTTGAAGGAGGACTGGATGTACGCTTGGGATCAGCCAAACCAATATATATTGTTTGTGTTGATCTTTCTCTTTACTTTTTCTCTTTTATTGTTGATTCATCACTTATTGTTTATTGATTTCAAGAAAGTCAAATATTTCACAAAGATTTTGAAAAGAACAATTTTTAAGACTTAAACTTGTTGAGATTGTTGATAGGGGAAACATTGGTTTAACTGAACCCACAATCTCAGTGATATCTGTGTTTTTGATGATGACAACACATAATTAATAACACATGAGTATTTTGTGTTACATGTTCTGTGCTTACATGTTATATGCTTTTGCTTACTGTGGTAAATCTGTATAAGCATATTTGTGAACATGATTGTGTTGTTCATTGCATATCACTGTGTTTAATATGTGATTTTATATGTGTATGCATGACATAAGTTTTTGGAAATAGAAAACCACAAGCACTTTGGTTGAACTTTAATGTGTAGCAAAACAACAGTTTTAAGTCGATTACATTATGAGATGAATCGATTAAAACTCGTGTATTTGCACAAACTTTGATCAAGTGTGATGTGAGTTATTTTGAAGAGAAAAGTTTTCAAAAATGTGCTAAGTGATTTTTCTTAATCGACTGCATGCAATTTGTATTCGACTAAGTTGGTTATTATTTTGAAAACTGGTTGAACCAGTTATGTCAAGCATTCAACCAGTTTTCAAAATAATAACCAACTTAGTCGAATACAAATTGCATGGAGTCGATTAAGAAAAATCACTTAGCACATTTTTGAAGACTTTTCTCTTCAAAATAACTCACAACACACTTGATAAAAGTTTATGTAAACACACGAGTTTTAATCGATTTATCCCATAATATAATTGACTTAAAACTATTGTTTTGCTACACATTAAAGTTCAACCAAAGTGCTTGTGGTTTTCC